>NW_020897797.1:581676-751592 GCF_003984885.1 Neopelma chrysocephalum | reverse complement strand
AACATTGACTTGGACAGTTAACTTTAACCATCAAGACCTTGACTAAATATTGACTGGGAAAGTTAATTTGAACTATAAGGTCTAGAAAATCTTGTTCCTCTTTGCTAGTATTTGCTATCACTTTAAAATGTAAACACGACTGTAAAAATAGGTAGCTTGGCTGTTGCTAAATTGAACACAACTATCTTGCAAAAATAAGAAATCTGAAATGTTTAAAAGACAAGGGGCCTGTTACAGATGAGAGGGGATGGTCAATCTTCCTCTGCTTGAGCAAGGATCTCTCAAAAGCTCTAAAAAAGAGAATCACAAGGTTCATGGCTTAAATTAATTTTGATACATACATGCAGGGGTCTTACAAAGTATATTTTAAAAACTGTGTCTTGCCCAAAGAATCACGCAGGCTGACCACCAGGACAAGGGCTTTATTCTGGTACCTCTACTTTTGAAGCCCTAGTAGCAGCTACTTCAAGTCTACATCCTCCACTATTGGCATCACTTCATCATGTGAGGCCATGGGTCAAAGGACATACACAGGGTCTTTCACTAGCTGAGTTAAAAAAAAAAAAAAAAGAAAAAGAAGAAAATCAATTTCAATCCTCCTAAGATGAAACCACTGATGTGTGCAGTCACTTAAGTCCCAAAGGTAATCCTACAAGAAAACATGATGGTGTCCTCCATCACTGTGTTGAGATACTGTTGAAGTGCAGCAAAATCATCTATGAGGTATAGTCCAAGATCAAAACACTCTAAACCATAAATGTGTATTTCTAGACCAGTGTGAATAGTGCATGTTAGGTGTTTAATGAAAGAAAGTGGTAATGACAAAGGGCCAAGGAATCTTATGTTTCAGGAAGGTGTTATATATGTGGATAAAGAAATTAAACAATGCTGTGAATCCAGCACTAATTCCAGCCACCGTTTCAGTTCAAGAGTTTGAAAGTCCCTTTTAGCTTTGTGCCTCGATTCCTTTTTTAATACATCAGCTGCCTTTAGCACACTGAATGAACAACAGTTTAAGAGCAAATATAAAAGACATAAATCTCAGATATGAGTGGAAATATCAAACCGGTAAAAATTTGCTCTGCCATTATTTTTGAGTGTAGTAGTAAGGAACAGATTGATACTGGCGTTATGGGGGGTGAGGGTGGGGAATGAAAGAACAATAAACAATACAGTCATCAGTAGTTTAACACAGCGCTGTGTCTTGCAAAGGAAACATACTGTGAAACAGCTTGCGAGATAAGCTTCGTCAACGATAAGTAATTTTTATTCCGTTTGAGTGGCTGAAAACAATAAACATGATTAAATGCTTCAGACATGCATTCAGAATTTAGACAAATGGCAAAGAGTTCCAAGGACTTTGCTTTTAAAACTACTTTGGGGAAAGACCTAAAAATTAACTTAACCGGTTTGAAATGTACAATAAAATAGAAGTTCACAGGGAAATTAAAAACTTCCCATTTGCCTGCAAGCTCCATGACTCTCCAAGCCAGGAACCAGCTTTGTTATCTACTGTTCTTTACTATGATTACTGGTCCCAGTTTCCCACCTCACCACTTTACCACTCATAGAACTATTTCAAATGTGCCGGTCATGAACATGAGCTCCCATGGTGTGAAACACCCAGGAAAACACCAAAGGAAGAGGTGGCTCTAGGGAGTTTACAGTCTCGTGCGTGTCCTGCCAGCCCTTGTGGGATATGTCACGACTGTCCTGATCCAGCCTAGCAGCAGCTCCCGCACCCACCTCCCACCGCCGGCAGCGCTCTGAACTTTAATTCCCGGGTGCCTGTTCCTGGAGACTCGGTGGCCGTGCACAAACACACAAAAAAAGCACCCCGAAACATTCAATCAGGGGGGATTATTGTTTTTTTTTCCTAAAGTAAGGACCGTAAAGCAGACGCAAATGAACCTCCAAGTGGTCACTCTGCACCCGCTTCCTGACTGCTGGAAAGGGGGTTGGGGCTGCTCTCCGGGGACCAGCGGGCGGCTCCCGAAGAGGGTCCCCGGCTCGGGAGGGCGAGCTCGCCCCGCACCCCTGCGCGGCCCCTCCGCCCCGCTCCAGGCGCCATTTCCCCGCCGCTCCTCAGCGCGGCGTCCCCGGCGCTGCTGCACCTTTCCGGGGAGGGCAGCGACGGCGCCGCCGAACCGGGCTCCCTGCCCAGATCCCAGCCCGGCTCCCTGCCCGCCGCCGGCAATCTGCCCGGCTCCCTGCCCGGCAGAGCGGGCGCCTCCCGAGCGAAAGCGGGACTATCGCGACCGAAGCTGCGATCGGCGGTACCAGCCGGGGGGCGGCAGCGCTGCCCGCCCACCCCGCGGGGCAGCCCGGGGACCCCGGCACGGCGGGCGCAGCGGGGGGGGGGCGCGGCGGGGGAAATCCCGCACCCGCACCGCGTCTGTGGGTCCCTCCGAGATATTTTTTTTTTCCTTGCCCCGCTCCGGGAGATGGCAAGAGCGGCCACCTCTGCCCCCGCGGCTCGGCGGGGTGTGGGGCAGCCCCGCTCCCCCCGCCCCCGAGCTGGCAACTTCCCGCGACTCCAAGGGGATTCCAGCCCTTTCCCCCCCTCGGGGGGACAGGAGGGAGCGGGAGGGAGAAGGACAGGCACAAAAAAAAAACTTCCTTCGGAGAGAAACTGCCCTTCCGTGCCTGCTGCGGGGAGGGGGGTCCCCGCTTACAGGAAGAGCAGCGCACCCCGCACCGGGGGTCCGCCCCGCATCCCTCCCTCCCCAATCCCGCACCTGCCGCCGCGCTCGCCCCGAGGACCGGCCGCCGAGGGGAGAAGGGACCAGCGCGCTCACCTGCCCCAGCGAGCCCTCTCCTCCTCGCATTCCTCTGCTCCCCATCGTGGGCGCAGCAGCTGCTGTTATTCCTTAGGATACACATGGCTCGTCCATGCTGGGAGAGCCGCCTTCCCGCGCCGCCTGCCCTCTCCGGCCCCGCCAGCGCGGCGCTGAGGCCAGAGGGAGGGGAAAAGGGAGGTGTGCGGCGGAGGAACGCTGCTGATCAGGGGTCGGTCTCCTCCTCCTCCTCCTCCTCCTCCTCTCCAGCGCTGGGGGTCTCAGCGCCGCTGTGCAGCTGGGCAGGGAGAGGGGGACGGGAGGGGAGGGGGCTGGCGGGGCTCTCCCTGCTCAGGGCGGGGGGGGGCGATGGCGTGTCTTCTTGTCCGCAGCCTGTCATCGCCCGCGGGGCAGCCCCCGTGTGCGGAGCGGCTGGCGACCCCCGCACCGCGCCCGCAGCACCGCGCTCCAGCCGCTCATCACCGGGGGGTGTCGGTACAAGGGGCTCCCCCCGGGAGTACCAGGGGCTTCCCCGGGACGGCAGAGCGCAGGGAGGGCGGTCAGTGGGTCACTCGGGGCTGGGGGGGCGGCCCCTCCCCACGCGTGAAGCCCGGACACGGCGCCGCGAACGCGGCTCCCCCCGAGCCGGGTCGGGGAGCTGAGGCCGGGCCGGGGGCCCCGCCGCCACACCGCCACCAGTGTGCTGCTTTTCTCATGGCTTCTCTCAGTCACCCATGAAAATTTAATGAGGCATTTAGGGCTGTTACCTTCAGAGTCAATGGAGGAAGCATATTTAGCCTAATGCACTTGCTGCCGAGCCAATAGGTCTGTTGCAGGCGGATCAGAAGTCATGGAGAGACTCTCCTTTCAACACAAAATTCACGACCCATTAAACTTATTCTGTGATAACAGCTTCTTTACAAACGGGGACCCATAGAAAACAGAGGCTGTCATACACTTCCCGAAAGGATTTACATACAGAGAGAAGTACATTCGCCAGGTTATTGCCATTTCATTAGTATTATCTTTCATCAATGCATAAAAGCAGCTCTACTCTCGCTAACTGAGGTAAATGACTAAAAGAAAAGCTTTTTGCAGCCTCCAGATAGATCTGATTCGCCCCCCGGGTCTGAGTGGCCGCATCTCCCTCGGCTGACAGGGAAGACGGCTCAAACCATTACAGGGTATTGGATCTGATCAGAAATTACGAGCGAGATGTTCTGCCGGACACGCAAATATTCAACTGCTGATGTGTACTCCTCGAGATGACAGCCAAGGAGTGATCACCAAGATGCTCACAAAGTAGAAAGATGTCTACAGGTTATTTTACCTCTACCTGACAGGCAGGAGATCTGAACCAATGTGGGAACATGCTTAACAGGGCAAGGAGTGCTCATCCAGGAACAGAGGGAAAGGCTGAGTGAACAAATTGATTGAAAGTACATGCAGATATCTGGTAACGTTCTCAAATATTATCAGTTTCATCTCCCTCAATTATTCTTTCCGTATCACATTAGGTATTAAGCGTAAAAGATAAAGCCATGTAATAACCTTTACAATGTAACAAAAATGCACTTCAAAATTCAAGCCACAATTACAGAAGTAGTTGATGGAAGGGAGACTTTCCTTATAGACCTTTTTTCTTCATTTCAATTTATTACAGACATGAAAGATGAGATTAACAATTGAACCCACTTATTCTAATGTAAATTAAAAAAATTAAGTCCTAGTAGTCAACTTAATTGCAGAAAATTTCCTATTGGTGAGAATTTCACCATCTAGGAAGACAAAGGACTTAAGTAGAAATAAAGACACACAAGTCACTTTTTCATTTCAGCATCCTTGAGGAGGCATGTGGCTATGCTTGTCTGTAAGTATTAAGTCCAGTAAAATGTTGGTGATCCTTAGTTCCCAAAAGGCATATTTTTTTGTTGGGGAAGCAGTAAATTAACTGCTCTATGCCCTTGTCCATTACCCTATAAAATGAAGTTGCACTTATTGTGTTGCTGGCCTCACTGAGGTCCTGCAGTGTACAGGAAGGGTGCTAACAGTTGACTAAGAAGAGAAGGAGCTTTGAGTGAGTGCAAATTTCATTCAATATCTGAAATGGATGGATGCAAGACACACTTTCTAACAATATTTTTAAAATATAAATATAAATATAAATTTAACTATAAAAGACTACGAGCTCACAGCTTGTAATATGAATGCAAATGAACTTGTAATTATACTATGCAATTTTCTACTTAAAAAAATATAGAACAGACCTGAAGAGTAATATGAACTGTAGTTCTTTATTTTGTTCTTTCATTATGCAAGAGTTGCCATAAGGAATCTGCTCTGTTTTAATGTGTAATATTTTTTAGCCATAACTTTGCAACACAAAATCTCACATGAGAACATATACATGGTCACAGTTCCTTCTCTCTAGTGACCAATGAGCAAAAGAGCAAGAAATTTGGTGTGAAGACTGACATAGACGCCTTTTTTCTTATCTGTAAAGCATATTTAAACTCATCATTCCTATATTCTCCTTTCTGATGATGCACTGTGCCATCACAAATTATGTGATAAACCATTAAGAGTTATACATTAAGATCTGTAGGCCAAAGATGTAATTTCCACTAAGCACTGACCAGCTGGACGACTGAAGATAGAAACCTAAAAGCATAGTTCTCAACTATTTTCCCATGTGTTGAATAGTCACCTCTGCAGCTCTCAGTCCCTTAGTGTTTCCTAAAAGAACTAAAGGGAAAGTAGTATCATCTTCTTAGTTCCTGATTAGATTTGAGAAAACAGGACAACGATCCTAAGCTATTTAAGTATTTCTGTACACTCAGTTGAGATAAGGATGAATTCAGTGTTACAGCCAAGAGCACTGCACAAATTGTTTAAAGAATTGCCTCAAAAAACACATTAGCATATCCACTACTGATACCTGCAGACCTGTTTTTTAAGTAATTTGTTATACTACCCAATTTCAATGGAACTGCAGTTGTCAGTAAACTGCTGTACCCCACAGAGCAAAAATGTTTACCTGGAAATAAGAGATAATTTGCAAGATAATTATGGATGGTGAATTCACTGTCAAGGTTTCTGACTTCCTAGGATAAGGGTAGTCAAAAAACTTCACAGTTTCACCTCAGAGGCAAGTTCATCAGTTTTGTTCAGCTGCAAGCCTATGTGAAATGCTAAGGCAGTAAAACCACTATTATCCTGCAAAAATGGCAAACCACTGGCCACAAATCCCATAGGGTTCTTGTCAGAGTAACAGCCATTAGCATTAATGAGAACTGGACATTCTCTGAGATGGAATATAGGTCTTATCTTCATTAAACTAAGCCATGTATCTCAAGCTGTGCTGATGATAAAGGACTACCAAATAATGGTATGGAGAAATTTTGAGAGATGTTTGAGGAGTCTTTGGTGGTGCTTTCAAAGAATCTAGAAGGGAACAATACACAATGTTACACTTTACTTGATTCAAGCAGGTATTCAAATATCTGAAGAGAGAGTCAGCTGTTATTTCTGCTATTAACATATTACTAAAATACAGTACAACATGCAGGACCCATCCATTCCTTGCCAACTGAGCTCAAAAAATGTCGGCCTGCTCACAAAACCCCTCTTCACATCTACCGATCTATATTGTAGCCCACAGCAGGATCATCTTGATCACTCTGGAGATACTCTACATGAATAGTTCCTCACACAATAGTGATTTCAGTTTAATAAGTTCCTCTAAGGCAATTAGGCACTGACTGAAAAGAATACCTGCTGCATTATCAGTAGCTATGGTAGCCCATTTTTTACCATTGTAGCCACACAGTTATCTCCTTAGCCATTCAGCAGAACAATTAATCATGATTTGGTATTCATTCACTATTTTCTCAAATGCAAAGAAACTCAGGTCTCTCATTCCATTAAAGATCTATTAGGGATATTTTCTCAGAGATACCAACTCAGCTGACAGGTCACTAAGCAGAATATGTTCCTGAACACGACTCTTGCCCATCAAAGAGATCTGTGTAGAAAAATTGTGGTGGTTCATCATGAAAAATGAGAAGCCACTCTATCATCTGGCAGTGACACATCAGGAAGAGGTTATGATAATCCTTGACCACACAGTGCAATCTGGTAAAACATGCATCATCCCAAAAAATCAATGACATCTATCCATTAAAAGCCAGCACGTGGAAATACTCAAAATAGAATTAAGTCTTGAATGTTCCAGAGACTCATCATGAGTTTCTGAAGGTGGAGCTTCTACTATTATGGCTTGGTCTCAGGAGGAACTCTTCATGCATCTCAACAAAGATTGCACAATCTTGTAGTTACACATGCAAAAAAGGATTCAGGAGCTTGGTTCAAATCCCAGCTTTGTCAGTGACTAGTTGTGTGACCTTAGAAAAGTAAACCTACACTCTTTTTATGTCCATCTCTACCACACCTATGTCAGAGGCCTCCTAAGAGACTTTCTCCAGCAATATTTGGAAAGATCACAGAGAGAGGCAAAGACATGTATAAACACTAACCATTCATATATGACCATTCATTCTATTTTGATTCCTGGGAGGAAAAATAGAAACAGGATCTTATCATTACATCTCCTAGCCTGTTATTCTCCATCACATACTCACAACATTATTGAACTAACCCTAATGCAAACACTTTCCTCAGCTGCAAACGAGCAGCTCCAAGTGTCTCAGACTACCCCTCCAAAATCAATCTTCTAGTAGATGGCAGCAAGTAGATGCCTGTCCTGCCAAGTAATGGAATTCGTGAAAGCACTGGAGATTATGATCCACATTATTTCCCAGATGCCCATGAAAGAGTCTATGATTCTTCAAGTACAGCGATCAACTTCTTCACAAATCCAAACTGCTTCATATTTCAAATCCTTTTTGGCAAGGTGCATTTCCCTTCACAGCCAATTAACTGCAAACTAATTTAGAGTGGGTTTGCTTTTGCAAACGTGTCAGGTTCCAACAGAGAACATGTTGCTAAAAGCATGATATATGCACACATTCTGAGTTCTGTTGTTCTCTCATCCCCCCTAATCACCACTGATGATCCACACAGAGACACCTCAGCATTTAATAAGTTCCTTTCTAGGAAAACTTCAGAGATGAAGAAAACTTTCAGCATCCCCTATACCCTGAAAGCCCACATGTTCTGTATTAATTTGCAAAGTGCTCACACTAGTTTAAACACACATAAAAGGGTACCTACTATAGAAATGTATTTTGACTATGGAAAATAAAGGATATCTGCTGTATAAAGAATTCTGAAATTTGTCTTCAGTCTGGATTACAGAGTAAAAGGGAGTCTGAAAATTTTAAACTCTCCATTTCTCCAAGAAGAAAGCTTATTGCAGCCTGTTCTTGAGATTTTGTCTGCTCTAGCAAGCAGTCAACACATTTAAGCTTTCTGATTTGGACAATACTACAACTTCTTTTTACCAAGTATATATTTATCTTCATTATTTCCTTATTTTCAGATGTGAGCTTTACAATGGAAAACTTCAGACTCAGAGGTTCCTAAAGATCTTGGCTCTTGTCATAGTCTGTGATTTTGACAGCAAAAGATCCACTTGCCATTGTAAAAATCATTTTTTGTTAAAAAGAGACAGATAAACATGGTATTTAGGGCTGCATTCCTCTCAATTTCTGCCAAAATAACAGATATTCAGGAGACAGCAATTGTGTGTAGTGAATGTCCTCAACAAGTAAGGTTGTTATTCATTTTCTCTTATGTCACATTACATTTTCCTCTTTATATTTTTCTTTAAATATTTAGACAGAGCAGAGAGTTTTAAACATGTCATTGACACAAATAAATGTTTAGGCAGTCATTCTACCTTGGGTTCTGCTCTTGTCAGATCTGATAAGTTAAATATCACTGGATCTGGTCAGTAATTGGATGGAAGACCTCTGAGGAAAACTCAAGTGCTGAACTAAGTGACTCTGGTAACTCAGTAGGTGTTTTTCTAACCTCAGACTCATCCTGAAAAATGCCCTCAGCATGATAGTATGAGCACTAGCTGAAAAAGGCATTTTCAAGTAAGATTTAATGTATTATTTCTGTTAGGCACTAGAAAAGACTCCTAACGCTTTCCTTTCAAACTTGCTTAGCCCACTTTCGACTTAGTTGAGCCCACTACTATATAAAGCTATATTTGAAAGTATGAAATCAATTTTTCATCGTTTTCCTTTTAATAATAATAAATTTTTAAAAACCGTTGTTTAAATAGTCATTTGTACATTTCTTTGCCTTTGATGCCTACATGCCTGACCTTTCCTCTTACTCTCTCATTATGTCTCTGAGGGGTCAGCCTCAGTCCAGCTCATGGACATCCCTGCCCATGGCAGGGGGGTTGAAACCAAATGATCTTTAAAGTCTCTTCCAACCTAAACCATTCTATGATCCTGTGATGAAGTGGAACTGACACTGATGGGACCACTCCACCCTTCAGGCCGTGGAGTATGTTGAGGCCAAGGACTTGGTTATGAACTCCAGCCTTCCATGTTATGTGGCTCAACAGTCAACTAAGACCTGTAGCTCAAATACAAGATCTCAGCACTTCTGGGACCCTACAACATGCCATGGAATTAATGAACAGGTAAAACTGGCTCCTGGGATGTCAATTTTCTCCTTGTCCAGCAAAGAGGCTGGACCTTGGAGCTCCCAATCACTGTGCCCGCTACACAGTGAGGGTTTGCACAAGTCTGGAAACCTCAGCTCTATGCAGCACGCCAGACTTCAGCCAAACATATTTGTCTAAGTTGATATTTCTGTAATACATTTCAAAACATGACAAATCATTACTTTCTGATGTTTGGTATTCATATTTTTTTTCCTCTTTAAGCTTTACAGGCAGAAATAGAAATTGCAAGTGCCACCATAGCAACTCAGTGCAATAATATAAATCTTCAAATAACAATTTAAATGAAGGATGTGTGAAGTATTTTTATTTTGTAATAAATTTATAGGTGTCAACTAGATCAGGGCTTCATTTCTAAACAGGTTTTGCTGTTTATTTAAAAAGACAATCCTTCACTTGAAAGAGATTATAATGCTAGCCTGAGACAAAACACTGAGGTTTAACAAAATATCTCAAATCCATACTATGTATTTATATTAGAAAACTGCTCACTGGATCAGCTTAGGTTCCTAAATGTCTATTTAATTTTTTACTCTTGGATTTCTTATTCACATTTAATAAGAAATTATGACAGAACCAAGACAGAATCTATACGACCCATTTAGGGAATCCTCACCCACTGTCACAAAACCAGGATAATTTCAAAGGTTGTTAACAAGTGGGATTTGTAAAAGACTGACAATTGTTATATGCTTAAGGTCCAGTTTAACACTATGCAACATATATGTAGATTATAGTTTTTCACATACGTGGTTCCTCTGGCTGAGCTGATATCTCTCCAAATCAGGATAACACTCAGCTAATCAGGGAATACAGTGGCACCCCTTCAAGCCAATGTAAGGGCCAAGTTCCAGTTTTAGATGCTAAGCACGCACTGTTGGAACTTTTGGAAGGCTGACTTTCACGTATATTGTGCATTAAAGACTGAATCTGTATGCCAACCTCTAGCAAAACTGCCAAAGACAGCAGCATCAGTATCCAGAGGAGTTACAAGGAATCAAGGTTGCACGCAGAATAAAAATAAATCTGAGTTATTGTTAAGCCAAATAACCCATTCCTTTCTGATTCCTTCATTTCTCATCAACATCTGCCTAAATGTATCTCCTTTACAATGAGTTTGTTTCCTCAACATAAAAATAAATTTGAACGAGAACACCAAGATGTTTGTCAGCTTTCAGAGCAGGGAAAATCCATGTTGTTTAAAAAACAAAGCTTCTGAACACACAAATATGTTCACTGTGGACTGAAATATATCATAGGCATGGTCTTTAGCAAGGAAAAAAGTCCAAATTTGATTATAAATAGATAATTAATTACAAAAGATCTATAGCAGTCAACCTGCTGTTGAAGTACAAGTCCTTGGGAGTGACAAACGTCAATACATAACACAACTGAGGAGTGGGTGGGAAGCAAGACTAGATCCATCTGGCCTGTTGATGGGGAAGAAAGAGGGAGTGTGACCAGTAACACATATGCCAGGGCACATACTGGATGAGAAAATGTGAGTGTGGAGCTTCCCCAGCCTCATGCCCTTATGTTAACTTCAAATCTGTGGTAACGTATGTTCCAGCCCTGCACATCGCTGCCCATATTTGTGCTCCATACGTAATCCCCCAGGAACACATGAGCATGACTTGGATTGGAGAAAGTGGGGCTCATGGGAAAATCTACTGAAATTAAACAGTGACAGTAAATGAAATTAGAAGTTGCTGACATTTGTTTCCAGGTAGCCATAAATCCACCTTCCCACTTTTCCTATTCTCTGAATATCTTCCTTTTCTAATCCACGGCAGGTTTTCCAGTCTGTCTGACACAACTGCTCACTGCTTTGCCTCTACCATAGTCTGGAAACCGAATCCTCTATCTATAGAACCCTAATTTGCTACACCTTCTGAAGATGATTTTGCATTGAGCTCAGGAAGCATGGATTTTATATGTGTTTTGATGAGCCATCAACTATTTTAGATACTATTCACGCTCACCAACAGATTTTGAAATGAAACAAAATCTGCCTCTCATCACATGCACAACAGGATATAACAGATGTCACAGAGAAACCAAGTAATAGCAGTTTTCATGGTTGAATTCAACAATTACCTCTGTGCTCCACTCAGTGGCCTCTGCCATAAAGCCCAATAAAAATGAGACAACTACCCTCAGGAGTCCAGTGTAAACTTTTATAAACAAAGTCTAGGAAGACACAAGCCAGGAAAGCATCCAAATAGACATTTAGAGTTAGGTTATATCTAATCTTGAATGTCCTGTTGGAGCAAAGAAGGACGTACACTGCTGGAGGAAAAACAAAACTGATGTCTCTTCTAGGAAGAACAAAGAATATTGTGCCCACGTTTACACTATAACCTCACTCTCATGGTAGTATTTGCTGGCAGGAATGGCATCCTCTTGGTAATTCCATCACTGACCACTTGCAGCCAGTATGAACACACTGTAAACTCCCTCTTACAAAACAACAGCATTTGGCAGCTCCTTCCCAAACCCTCTCTAGATGAGAAGCCCAATGAAGATCCTTTTCTTCGGCTCATTGCACAGGAGTTGTACATGGCTTTTCTGTCCTTGTGTGATTTTCTCCTGCAATGTGTACTCAAGGTTAAAGTGCTGTCCTTTCTCCTTGGAGATATCTGTCACTGAACTATCAAAGTGCGCATGTTAGATCTTGCCAAGTGGATAGTCAAGCGATGCAAAGACAGACCTTTAGTGCATGTTGTGACCTTAGTGCATTCCCTTTAAACATGTAAAAAAAAAAGGAAGGGAAAAGCACCTCTTCTCTTTTCCATTTGAAGGGGGGGAGGCCATTAAGTGGCACTTTGGGTGCAGTAGCCCTCACATTTATTGCAATTATTATGGCACCTGGAGGCTTCAGCTGAGACCACAATCCCTTTATGATGAGCAGTGTAAGACATAAAGCAAGAGAAAAGCCTTATCTCAAAAATGCATAAACTAAACACAGCTATAATGGCTAGTAAGAAAAAATCCTCATCCCCGTTTCCATCATAAGGAAAGGAGGCATAGGGAATAAATGAGCTTTTCTCCAAAATCCCGGTGAATCTGTGGCAAAGTCAGGGGGAAGGACTCGGGTCTCTGCCAACTGCTCAGCTGACACCTCCACTTCAGAACAACACATCTACGACACAGACCTCATCTTGCAGGTTCTGCAGCTCTTTCACATCATGCACAGCCTTTGAAGAGACTTGTAGCCCAGTAAATCAACATTTTGCAGAGCTAATTTCATATGTTGGCCTTTCTAGGATAACGCAGTTTGTTGGTTTCTCTGTATTTGCCACAAAACAGGGAAAGAGAAGAAAACCACAAGCTTTGGACAGCACAAATATTACCTGTAGGAAGTGTCCAGGGCACTGGATCTGGATGCCATGCATCTGGCATCACTTCCAACTCCTCTCTTCTACCCAGTATGCATATCCAGTTGGGAATGTCCACTTTACTATCACTTAACCTGGCCTAGTGTTTGAACACTCACTGTGATTTAAACATCATCACACAGAAGAGTATTAAAGCTTAAACATGACTTAGAGCACGGATTAACAACAATCATATGGAAACTATCTCATTTTAGCTAAAAGGGAGTAGGATTAAATGCAATTAAGAGCTCCCAATGATGTAATAAAGACAACTAAAAAAAATTAAGGCAAGTGGGCAAGAAGCAATCACCTTCTGTCTGGAAACAGTAAAATAATGATAGTCTGATTGTTCTTAGGGTCACCAAGGCCAAAATGTGCAAAATGACCTTCATTAAGTCATACTTTATACTTCTGCTAGGGGACTGTTGCATCTGCTCCTTTCGATTTGGCTTGTTTGAGTAACAAAGCTCCCAGTGATCATCTAAACCTCATTTGAAGCACCTGTGAACAATTCATTATATTAATATAACAGCAGGGGAGGAGTACAGATACTAATAAATAGGTTGTTGAGCAGCTTTTGCTGCCAAGGTTGCTTTACACAGCAAGGAAATGTCCCCTCCACCCAAAAGCTGGGGAACTGCACTGAGACACTGGGATGTGTTGTACCATGATGTGTCAGAACACACATCTGGTGGTAGAGAAGCATGTAAATTAATTTTTCCTTTCAAAGCAGTTGATAAACGTGTTTAATACTTCTGAGAGACTCCAGCATGATTTGAAACAGTTTGCTCTCAGTTAGCATAGAACAAATGTTCTCCAGCTAAAGGTGGCTATGAAAGGCATTTGGTAACGATTTGTACCAGCTGGCCTTCTCATTACTTTGAATAGATTTGTGTAAATCAGCACATAAAAATAAGCAAGTGGTCAATGCCTTTAATTGCATTTGGATGTAGTGTAGTAATGGCAAATATCAGAACTTTTGTATTTGTCCTCACATTGTGCAGTTTTAGAAAACAGATTTTTTTTTTTTAATAGAAAGAGCAGCAAAAAAGATTTTGCTGTTAACATCTATTTAGTCTGGTTTCACTTAGTCACATTTTGCAAATGTCAGTGAAAAGCAAAGGTCAACTGGGAAAAAAACAGTGTGTTATGGATCGGTACAATTACAGAATGCAGAGTAGCACAGGGTTATGGAATGAGCTTAGGAGGAAAACATATCTGCAGTGTGGGATAGACATGGGGCAAAATACTGCTCATGGACCAGAATACCTATCACCTTAAAGTAGTAGAAAAAATACAGTTTATGTTACTGTCTTTAAGATATTTTACCAAAGAAACAGAGGAGAACATCACATTTTCAATTAATTGCCTTTTTTTTTCTTGATATTTGGGCAGTTTGGAAGTGTCTTGTGTTTGATCACCAGTTTGCAGGTCAGAGCATCCTCACTGCACTCTTGCTAGAGTGATTTTTTTTCCATTGAACAAAGGGATGTATAGGAAACTAGAAGCAAAGTCCCCATAGAAGATGTGGGCTGTATTCCTCACTCCACAAAGCATTCGGGAAAATACAGTAAGGTCTAACTTTCAAAAGTGTTTAACATTTTCTAAATCAGTATGTGTTAAGTACCTAAGAACCTTTATCTGTCTTTCTGTCTCCGTCAATATTCTGGGTATGGGAACTGCCTGGAGAAGCTGTAGATTCCCCATCCCTGGAAGTGTTCAACACCAGGTTGGACAGGGCTTGGAGCAACCTGGTCTACTGGAAGGTGTCACTGCCCATGGCAAGAGGGTTGGAACTGGATGATCTTTAATGTCCCTTCCAACCCAAACCATTCTGTGATTCTGTGATGATACTAAAGCACACTGAAAAACTTGAAAAGAATGTGTGCTTAATAATTATAAAGTATTCTGTCCTTACAGGTTTGATTGAGAATTTGTAACTATTATTATTCTGGAAAGCACACAAAATCCATACAGAAGTGTCTCCAGACAGTTGAACTGGAATAGACTTTGCCCGTTTTCATCCCTTTATATAAAGAAGTGAAAATTAGAAAAGGAAGGATACTACATATATCAACAGCCAGGAGGGAGAACATTTTAAACACAGAATTTAATACAATCAATAAATTTTATACCAATATAACAGAGTAAACAACATCAAATTGAAGAATGGACAAAACTGCTTTTATAAAAAAAACCAAGCTAATTTTCATCACACTTCTGTAAAGGTTGCTCATTTGAAACCTTTGAGCCCAAAGGAATCATATGACACAAACAGGTTGAGGGATTTTCAGTAATTGCATCTTTCACATCTATCTTCTGCATAGATAGCTATGAAATAAATACTGCATGTGAGCAAGTATAAAAATGTACTTGAGGTACTTCTGTTAGATAGAATCTCATCCTCTTGAAATTGCCTTTCTCGTGAAAGATGCCCAATGACAACCAGCAGTTTAACTGGCTGGGGATATATATAGTCAGTTACCCCTCAGCCTTAAACTGTTATCTGATTTGTCCCATAAAGCAAAATATATGAGGTACATGATACAGCATGGGGATAATGTACAATAAACATAACTTACACTGCAGGAAAATGAGTTCCTGTTGGATCATCTCACAACAGAGTCAACTGTGCAAGAATACACCCAATTTGCCCAAACTGTGTTCTTGTTTATATTCCTTTATCCCATAAGCATAATTAAACCCCGGGGACCCCTGGTGGCCTAGTGGTTAGCATGCAGGACTCTCACCTCTGCGACCCAGGTTCGAATCCCAGCCAGTCCCCCGGGCAGATGGAGCCCGTTAGCCCTGTGAGGCCATCCATCTATGAGAAGGTCACTCTAAACAAACCTACATCCTGAGGACCTCACTGCCATTGTCCAAGCTTGCTTGGCCCCGGCAGATGAACCTTAGGATTAAAGGGTGGGCTCAGTTCAGCGCAGGCTGTGTCTCACCTAAAAAATCCATTGCGCAGGCTGGAAAGGTAAAAAGACCTTTCCCCAAATCTTCGTTCACGAAGACTGGCTATTATTATTATTATTATTAATTAAACCCAGTCTTTTTTGTAAGATAGTTCTGTGATAGCTTTTAAATTACTTATTCTAGTGAAGCCTGCCAAAACTTCTTTTTTCCCCCTTTTGAAAATGCAATGTACATTATTTGCTGCACTGGCAAGGAGGTACAATCAGACTGTTCTTTCTCAGCCTGTCCCTCACAATCTTTACAGAGCATGCAATCACCATTGCCTTTTGAGGTTTCTTCTCAGGACAAGAAAAGCTATGGCTTATGAAGAGTGGAACGTATTTAAATGACTTTCAAAAATCATGAAGTTAAAAGCTACTGGATTTCTGTAATAGCTCCTAAATATTTTTACATTTTAACAGGGATTATTAACTTATGTCTCCATTAGAAGATAAAAGGAAAAATATTTCTTTATAGGACAATTTACAATAGTTATTTATTTTTTTCGATGAATGCAGACACTGTGTCAAGTCTTATCCATATTCTGGAGTTATGTAATTTTGTACATATCAATCATCACTTTAGATTTTTTTTTCCATTTAAAGTATAAATATTTAGAATGATAGTCTTCACATAGCTTGCATTCTCAAATAATGGCTATAAATTCAAAAGCAGAGGTTCTGGGGTGTCTTTCTTCACCTACACGTGTGCTTGCATTGAGGAACTTGAACATGTAACCCACATGCTATGAAAAAGTACTGAAGTTGGGGCTTCAAGACCTAAAGGTCCACTCTGAGTTTGTCCCATTAGATCAGAATAAAAGAGGTAAGGAGGACCTGTGCCCTGAGGAACTGTCATCTAAATAGTTGATAGAACTATTGGCTGGAAGGGAGCCTGGAACATGTATTTTGGTAGTAACAAGTGTATTATTCTAATTTGTGATTTCTAAATGAAGAAAAAGAGCATTATTAGGTAACGAGGTGAGAAGAAAAGGAGATGGGGTAGGGAAGTCTGGCAGAGAACAGCATGGTGAGGAAGGCATACATGTGGGAAAGCTGAAATGGGGATACAGTGCTGGAGGGACAGATGGAGTCAGAGCCAGGCTGTGACACAGGTCCCACACAGCTTCCGTGGGTGAGCAAACAACACAGACCCTTCTAGTAGAGCTTTTGCACAGGAAGGTCTATGCATAACAAATTCATTATTGCTTTAAAAAGCAAGCATGTCAAAACCAGCTTTTGAATCTGGCCACATCGTGATTTTCACCTTTAATGGGCCTCTAAGGTCTATGGTTTGTTAGCATTATGCAAACCTTATTTTAAAGAATGCAAGCTGGAAATATTTGGCCATAAATGGGTTTGTAGGAAGAGTAATTCCCCTAAGGTTTCCCAAACTTCCCCTTATTGTCACAAGTTCACTGCAAACACAGTCTGAAATTTCATCTATTCTCATTGACCATTTCCCTCTGGCTTTCTTGTGTTGTGTTTATTTTTATTATTCCTTAATTAGATTACAAACACTTTCTACAGAAACAGTAAAACACTGCCTCTGGTTCCTGGTAACAGTAAATTTTAAATGTATATTAACTCAATGTTTTAATTTCAAGCTGAATGCAAATTAAATTAATCTTTCAACAGAAGCAGTAAGTTGTCATTTTCCTCAGTGCTTGTCTCATGCAAAATTTGTTCACTGTTTAAAAAGCCATTTTTTAAACAAAATTGGTAATTGACTTCAGAACAAGCCTTGTTGCCTTGTGTTATTCCAGACCTGCACTTCATAGGAGGAAAGTCATCAAGACAGTTTTATCATTTTCCAGTCACTGCTCTTGCTACAAGCTTACATAAAGTCTTGCAAGCAGTTGGAAATAATACTGTACCTTTCTGGAGTACCACTTTCTGCTTCACTACTGGGTGGGATCACTACTGTCTTGCCATCAAGGTACTAAAAACATATTTCTTCATTTCCTTGACTTAGTGAAAAAGCTTTAACCAGAAAATTTCCTAATAAGGAGCCATAGGGTGACTAGTTTTGGCAATTAATGCCTTCTGCAGCAACTGCCAGCTTGATGCAGAAAACAATGGAGTAGGGAGAGTGCAATAGCAAGCGCAGTGATACCAATCTCTCAGTGACCCCCTGTGTGCCCAGGGAGGATGACTGGGGAGGTGTCCCTGATCCCACGGGACTCTGTATTTCACAGGCCTGGAAAAGGGCAATCAGTATCAATTGCTCATTAACCTTCTCCACTGCTGGAAATCTATTGGCGTGCCTGGGAGTGAAAACATCTTTATGAGAGCAGAGCCAGGGTAATGGAGGTGCAGGGAGTGGTGGGAAGGTTCACACATCTTCATAACCAAGAAACTAAAGAAAATGAAAGGAAGGGTGGATATGACAGGATTTTAGTTTCCATTAGCATCACAAAAATAACATATTCAGCATAAAAATAACATATTTTCCACAGGACCTATTTACCTCTAAGACCAGAGTCTCTTTCTCCTGACAGTTAAATTATGGAGAAGTTTCTCCCAGGATTTATCTTTTATTTTAAGCCGTTAGTTGTTTGCTGTTTAGGACAGGTCTGAACAGTTTTAGCCAGTACTGCCTGAAAAGGTTTGCTGTGACATCTGATACTCAGCGTTAGCTCCGTGGGGAGGGCACAGTTATTCTCAGAAGTTTTCTGTGTCTTGAGTCCTTAAAAATAATGTTAGCTGTGAAGCTTAAATCACCACTGTTGGGGGCACCCAGTGTTCCTCCACACAGCAGCCCAAGGCTGCCAGAGGTATTACTATTGCTCTATTGAAGCTTGCTGTGAGGTGGAAATAGTGCCCTGGAGTTCATGACTTTGTAGCTGTAAAAAAAAGATACAACTATCAGATCTTATTATACCACCTCATGCACAACTCAGTAGAAAGGGAAAATCCAATACAGGACTCTGTGGACCAAGAAATCCTAGAAAAGTTATTTGTGGAGGGGAAAAAAAAAGTAAAACCGAAACAGGTAGAAAGAGTAGGTTTAACTTTCCATCTGCACTGTACAGACATCCCCACTGAAAACTGAAGAGTTTACATTGTTATGATCCTTTTGTGACTGACACACTAATGAGCCATGCCTTCCCTCCTAGTTTTTAATTGTGCCCATTAATCTCCACATTAATAACATCGCATTTGTTTGAGACTGTGGAGAAATCAGTTTGCCTAAAACATTTTTTGCAAAGATTTCATAGATCCAGGATGAAAATTTTCTGATGAAAATATATGAAAGAGACTGAGATAAGAGAACCTCAGGTTAAATTCATGCCCTCCCTAATTCAAGTATTCCATCTCTCATTCTCCTACCTTTTAGCTCAATGAATATTTATTCTTACAAAGCAGAAGGCCTTTAAACAGAAGAGATCAAAAGCAACAGAACAAATCTGCAGCCTTGTGGCTGAGTCCCCCTCCACATGGGCTGCAGGAGGACAGATTAAAACCCTCCTCCCAGATTTGTGCCCATCCAGCTTATCCATATCCTCGTCACCATCTCACAGGCCTTCAGAGGGTGGGGAACGGACAAGAGCTTCTGACTCTTGGTCATTACACATGCTATTAATCAATTTTTGTGTTGTTATTAAGAAACATTTCCATTTTTAGAGGTGTATGTCTGCACTTGATGCTCACCTGCCCACACTACCAGCCTACGTACGAATGTTTCAAGTATTCACTCTCCTTCCCCATAATGATGTTTCCCTTCAAAGGGTGCTCACTGTACACAGGATACAACACAAATATTATCTCAGGTTATTTTTATGTTTGTCCTAAGTGGTAATGTTGCCAGTAAAGTGATTGGCAGGATTTCACCCATAATTACAGCCTGAGAATGAAGTTTGATAACTTGCAGAAAATATCAGGAGATTGATCTGCTACTGAAGAAATAAGACCTGATTCTAAGAACTATTAGAAATTAAACTAAGCATTCACTTTCTAGGACACATTTGATTTAATTTTTACACAGACCTAGGAGTGACACTATAAACACTGCATTTGTTAAAATAGGAATACAAATATCTATACACAAGGAAGAAATAACTGGGTGGTGCCTTTACCTTCTGACAGAGGAAAAAGCTAATTTTAAAAAAATCTATTACTTCCCTCAGACAGGCCTTGTAGGTTAGTTACAAGGAACTCATAGGTCACATAAAAGTGCAATGATAAAAAATGCAGGTACTGTGAAACATTTATAAAGTGAAAGTATGAGGGAGTATGTAGTTTAGAATCTGAAATGACATTTTGGCATGGAACAGATCTCCCACAGGGCAGTTTTGAAACTCTCAGAAATTCTTAAAATGACATCTTTCAAAATGAGCAAACATCAAATGCACTGAAGTCATTACCTCAAAGTGCTTTACTGATAAGTCAGGCTGGGAATATGCTAAAAATAAGTTGCCCAGTTTTACAGCTGGCAGGAGCCTCGTGCCAGGAGCTGTGACCCCTGCGAGTCATGGCCACACCATTCTCATTCCAGCTTATATTAACTCAGGTTTGTTTTGACAGACCAGGAGCACAATGGGGAAACGCATCCATAGCTGGATATACCATGCACAGGGACACACACCTGGGCAGGCACTGACACGAGCCAGCACGAGCCATCTCTGGTGAGCTCTGACCCAAAACAGGTGATAAGAGTGGCATCTCTGCCCTGTGACTGCCAGGACAGCACACACTTGTTTTGTGTGGTTAGTGGCACAAAGAGCTCTCTCAAAAGGCAGAATTTGTATTATTGAGCCTGTTTAGTTTGAAGAGGAAACAAGAGGGCATAACATGAATGGTACAATGCTGGCATTTAGCCATTTATTTAATAAGTCTGTGGAATTCAGGAAAAAACCCCACCCTGTTGAAAGGAAATTCCTTTTTTGTGCAATGCGTAATTAACCCATGGACTCCTTTTCCTCAGTCCCTGCTAAACATTAAAGCATAGTAGGATAATATGGATTTGCTACTGTTCTTAGGTTTGCTATGGTTCTTTTCTTTCTTCAAAATGGAAAACCTGAGGTGCTAACAATAATCTGACAGGAGTCTGCCACTTACAGGTAGACTACTTCACAGTAAGTTCCTCTAGCTGAATTGGAGTTCCTAGAAAAACAGAATAAAAGAATAAATGTTCCAGTGCTTTCACTTATCATTGATCTCCCTTTAAACGCACGGACGCTTTTGCATTAATTTCCTTAACTACTACAGATACAAGCAGAATTCTGCCTTCTGCCCCCAAATGGGCTTATTGAAATTTATTGAAAACTTTATTGGGGTTATTGGGAAGTTTATTGAAAATAAGACCTCTCAACTCCAGCAGACTGGAGTAATGCTTTGCACAAAGTCCACTATTATAAACTTGTAGAAACAATTCTGTCATTTTTGTCGTGACTTCATGATTCTGAGAAAAGCTGAACTGTGTTGCTGCATCCATGTCAATCCCTTCTCCATCATCAGAGGTGCTATCCAGGCTCATCTGTTGGCACAGCTCCACAGTGATCACTCAGTTATTTTATTTGGATCTACTATAGGAATTTGGGTTCGTTTAAACAGGTGTAAGTAGTAACAGAGGGTTCTTTTCCTCCTATGTGCACTTCCATAAATCCAGGTTAGTAAACAACCCTGCATTCATTCCCGTGCTCTTTGGTCTCCACACAGCAACTAGGAGAGGGAAACAAAACCTCACACAAAACACTGAAATAGTCTCTTGTCCACAGAGGAGCCAAAATCCAGAAGGGAAATACAGGTTGAGGCCAGATCCAGAACTGCAGCTCTCACACCGCATCAGAACTGAGACTTTGGGAATGTCTTTTCCACACAATTTCAGTTCAGCCCACCTGACAGAGATTTTCATTTCATGGATGCAGGCTGGTTATACAGGGAGAGGCCACAAGGGCTGTTCATGCACCAAGCAGCTCTGTGGGAGTATTTCCCCTGCCTGGCCACTGTGCAATCCCACACTGCATTTCCTGCAACCATCCAAGCCCACCTCTGAAGAAAGAGATTGCTCATTTCCTTACAGAATGTTCCAGACACTCTGCATTAGGGAATACAAGCTTTCCACAAGTGTTTGTTAACCTCCACAGAAGAGAACACATTATTCCATTTTGTAAACAAGAAGCCAATGGAAAGGTTGATTTAGGTATTCAAAATCAATGACTAGCTCTTAAGTGTGTAATCCAAAGCACAAAGGTCTGGAGTCTACAAAGAAAAGGTCATAAATATTTTAGGGGACTCTTACTACAAAAGCAAACAAACAATTTTCCTCCCTCCACCTCATTTTCAAAAGCCATATTGTGTTGCAGGAAAATTTTTCCCACTCCCCAAAGTCAGCTGGAGGCAGACACTCACCACAGGTACATCAGTCTAGCACGTAAAAGACAGGATATATAAAGATCTTGCTTTCAATTGCTCATATCGTTGGAGATATAGAGGAAAAATCAACCTTTTGCACAACAGCAGGACTATGGCACACACTTCCAGTGAGTGAATGTTTTCTTTGCAATTAAATAATCCAGCTTTATACTAGTTAGGAAACTTAATAGAAAGAAAGAGAATTAGTGCCCATGCAATAACTTAATTCAGAGGGACTAAATTCACTAACCAGAGAAAATGATGACTTTATTAAATGCTACCCCAGATATTTGTGTGCTTTTAGTACACCCCGATGTGTAATTTTTCAGCTGGAGAAATAGTGGCATAGCTTCACAGGAGTCAATGAAGCTGTAACAGTCCAGCTAAGGATGATGTAGGGAGCTGTATACATATTTTCCTTTCTTTCTTGCTTTCATCACTTAATCATTAATTCTGGTTTCAGAACTTGGGGCCTTGAACAGGGACTGCAAAAAAAGATAGCAACAGCAGCCCCTTCATCAAGCTGACAGCTTATCAACCTGTCCCTCTACTAATTATATGATTCCGCCTTCAGCAAATAGTAAAAATGAGACTTTTTTTCATTTTCTCTATGTTCTTAACCACAGATGGAAAATATTTGTTATACACTTCATATTACAAATAAGGTCCCAGTCCATTGCTCATCTTGGGTAGCTCCATAGGATTTACTGTGGTATAAGACAGAGCAGAAGTGATTTCACAACTGAAATCCTGCTGTCTCTGTAACACAACAAGATGCAGATGAAAGGCTTTGAGCTATTTCAGCTTAGATAGTGCTACACACAAATCACCCATAACTAGGTTGACTTAACTTTGCTCTAAATTCAAAGATGTTAATGAATTTTTACATCTTCTCTGCTATTAGTGACTTGCATGTAATAATCCCAACAACATTATCACAAATTCCTATGATACTACAATATTAATGGAAATATAAAACTAAACTACTAAAACTTAAAACCGATTAATAAAATATCCCGTCAAACAGATTCATTTCACTTCCTAAAGCAAAGAACTTCACTTGATCTCAGAGCATTAGCTATTTGAAATGCTAAAACATTTTTCTTTCAGTTGTAAAAGATTTTTCCACAGGCAAGAAGTTGTTTGTCACTACTCACACGGCAGCCTTTCCACAAAAACAAGAATCCTGTTCTGTTTCTCTGCTTAAGCACAGAAGTGTCTAGCAAGAAGAGTTAGGGATTATTTCAGTAAGTTAATTGGGTTTCAGAAATGGTTTGGAAAGAAATGGTCTCTCAGGTTTTGTCCTCTGTTTGGGGAAATATGACTTGCCAGTCAAAATTAGGATCTCTGTTAGTAAGGGCGGCATGAGCAGACCTTCACTCCCATCTGCTCAGATAGTCTGGAGACAAGAATAAAAAGGGCAAATTGAGAAGAGTTCCACAGTAAAGCCCCAGATGTGAAATTTCTCGAATTTGAATATCTGAGTTCAATCTAAATTTGTGCAGACCTTATCAAAGGTGACTTGTCATGGAGACTCAAATCTGAGTTTACAAGAAAAGGCAATTTGAAGCAGTAAAGAACCCAGCACATCCTCATGACTGCCAGAAAAAAACCCCACAAACATACTTTTCCTGTTTCTTTGGTTTCAAACAAGTTGAGCACTCTGTACCCTCCCTGGGGACACCAACATGAAGAGAATTCCCACAAGACAGGGAAATGTGATCCCAGTACAGGTTCATTCATGCTGGATGCCAGTGGGGACCAGCACAGCCCTCTTTATGCATCCAGCTGTGTTGCAAACTGTGGAGGAGCATGTAGAGCTGCGGGAATTAGCGTGGCAGTGACAGACATCTCCTCTCATCTTTCAGCCAGGAGAAGTGTGATTCACAAACAAGAGAGCAGAAGAGAGAGCTTGGGGCGTAGATGCTGCCAGTGCACCCCATGAACTTCATTCCTTGCATTCATCCCACTGAAATCGTGGTTCTGTGCGTATGTAAATACCCGGAAAATAGCAATCCTCATTTGTGCGAGGGGAGCAAATTGATACAGCTCACAGCCTCAACACAGCACTGCCACCCCTGGAACAGATGGGTCCTTCCAGGAGATGCACTCAGGCTACCCAGACTCGAATAAATCACTGGACCAAAGCCTCCAGCTTTCAAACCTCAGCACAAGGAGCAGAGACACACCCTGTCCTCAGTCACCTGCCACCCTGCAAGTCCAGATGAGCAGGTTTGACTTGGCTCAAGGACACTACAGGCTCATGGCACCACTCACAGGAGGGGGACCTACCTGTTTATCTTTGGCCAGTGAGATGCAGTTTGCTCCCCTGGGCTTTAAAGCAAGGAAGAGAAAGAACCACTCACATGTTCATAAAGCACAGTTTGCATTTAAAGATATCCAACATAAAACTACCCACAGGGGTTTCTCTGCTTTCACCAGAGGCTTCTTTGTTTTATAAGCTCCATTATTATGGCGCTACTAAAAGTTTTAATGATTTAAATAGCACTCGATTTAAGCCAGATGCCTTCACTCTCCAAGTATCAGACTTACAGGCTACTAACACAAACATGAGAAATCTTCTTTGAAATCTTCTGAGGCTGATAGTACTCAATTTAGTATTTTTATTAGCCAGAAATTCCTTTGGAAACATTCAGACTTTCACAATATTAAAAAATAACCCACTTAGTAAGTTCTAAATAATATTTATTTTAGCTAACAGCAGTATTTTAAAAATCCTTGGCTCTATAAGCCTATTAACTTCTAATACTACTAAGTTGAGCTACAGAAAAAAAAAGCCTTCTCTTGCTGCCTATTGACACTGGATGTCATCTAAATGGCTAAACTGCAATACTGTTCCTAGGATTAATGCTACACGAGAGAAAGATGTTTAAGAAGGGACTTGGAGAAGGAGCCACACTCACAGCCCAGGCAGCACAGAGCTGGGCCTTATGGGCAAACACCTCCTCTAATTTCATTGTATTTATAGGTCAGCTAGTTTTATTCTGAAGCACAAGAGATTTACTAGGAAAATTCATTACTGCCACTTGCTCTGATTTTCTTTCTCAATATAATTAAGCTTTGCTAATTGTCTATCATGATTAAAATCATGCCAATAACAACCTTGTTTCCCCATTTGGCTGCGCTCCAGGCTCTTCAGAGCTCTTGTTTAAGGGCAGCTCTTCCTGTAGCAGTTATGAAAGGTCTTTTACCAAACACGTGAGGTGAGCCCTTGGCCTGTTTGCCAATAAATTCACAGGAGTCAGGATTCTACCCATGGATTTGTCAAGGGAAAAAAGATAGTCAAAAAGGACAGATGTGACCAACAACTGTACGTTAAGAAAAAAAGTGAAATCCACCAAAGAGTCAGGATTCATTCGTGCAGGTCAGAAAAATTATCTCAAACTAGAGACAGAGATATGGAGGTGTTGAAATGAATGATTACTTCAGGGCTGTACTATCCTCCCAGCTGTACAAAAGCCACTGTAAGGCCTGGAAATTCAGCCAGAACATAGAAAGAGGAGAAGAGGGGAGAGAAAAGGGGTTGGGCTGGGGAGGGGAAGAAAAAACAGGAAGAAAGAAAGAGTCAGTGCTGTTGTTCTAGCACAAACTGCAATTTCTTAACCTAATCTCCTCAGTGGGAGGCAAACCAGGGGTGCAGAGGGCAGGACCATGAGCTGAAGGCAGATTTGCTTTGCACTGGGGCCCACTCAGTGACATGAGAGGACCCAGACAGGGCCCTGGCAGAGGGGACAGGATACAGACAGGAGGCCAAACCCATCCCTGGCTTCTTCCTAGCTTCCCTTTACTGCCTACCCCTTAGGAACTTCCCTTGATAAACACTCAGAGCTTGGCTTTTAGCAATGTTCATCAGCAAATTTCTGACAAAACAGATTTTTGGGGAAAAATATTGATTCATTGTCACTAAGATGTTTTAACCTCCAATGCCCTTGTTAGCCAATAGCCCATTTAATGGTTTGCCCAGGAATCAGGATTCCCACTGTCCACTGTCATGGGCAGTCCCACCTGGCACATACTTCTCTCTGCACCAGGGACAGTGATGCAGAGGTACCTAACTCATGACCACAGACCTGAGGTTTTGGGGCTCTGTGCCCCCCAGTAAGGGACAGAGAGGTAGAATAACAGTGCAGTGTTTTAATCTGCTTAAATGTTTTCGAAATGCTACCTCTATGTAGAAACCCAAGCAAGTTCCAAATGAGTGCTTATGTCTATGTATCACTCGGGTGTCCCAGGGTCTCAATTCCAGAAGTAAAATAACTAGATCACTCTGTGCCTCACCTTTTGGCAGTATAATACATGTATCTGAACTTTTGTAGCTCATTCAGAGCTAACTCTTTGCATTCCTGCTATGTAACATACTCTTTCCCCTTAGGAAATGAATAAAAGCACTGCCTTTCTCTCCACTTCTGTCTAATTTACACTGTAACCTCTTCAGGCCAGGACCTATTTCTTGTTACGTGTTCGTACAGTGCCTAATACAAAGGCAACCTAATCTCAGACCCTTTTCTAATGCAAATGTAATAGAGAGCTGGGCTGTTTTTACAGAAAGGGTAATTTTGGTTCCCCCTCGGTAATGGACTTTTTCTCTGGGAACAGATAATTGGGCTGTTTTGTCATTATTCTTTTTAAGTGAGGTTAAGGTCCTATTGGTGATAAAGTGAAATATGTATTGTGGGCTAATCAGCAGCCCATATCAAAATGTGCCAGGGCAGAGCTCACCCTGCATTTACTGCACTCAATAGATGGGTTGTACTAACACAATTAAAGGAAGAATTCGGCTATGTACACATGTAGATCATTATCATGTAGATCATTATATTCGTGTGTCTTATTTTACTGGAGACCATGCAGAGAAGGGTTTGGAGACTAGAACATAACAATTATGGGTCTAGACAGAGATCTGCCTAAAGGCATGAGCTACAGTTAGAGCAGTTTAAGTTACTGCCTCCTCCAGAGGAAGCAATCAAAGAGGCAGTGGTACTTATGCTCCTCGTCTACCACAAAAACAGACTTCAGCCCAATGGCAGGGTAAGCTGAGCTGCAGCACTGGGCTTCGCAGAGGACTGGAAGGACACACACAATCAGTCAGTGCACCTCAGCTTGGGGCAAGAGCTTTTGAAGCAATGGAAGTGAACTGCTGGCGGTTGGTTCTGTCCTCTCACTCCAGAGTCAACAGGGTCAGCGAAGATGCAACCCAGTAAATACAGATTTGATTCTTCGTACTTACATGCCCCTAGTTATCAAGCGGCTGTTTCTCCTCACACAGGGAAACATGTTTTTCATGGTGCCAGGGTACAAAACCGAAAAAAAAATTCTTCAGCACTTCTTCCTCAACTTAGTTTTCAAATACATTTCAAATACAGCAACATTTTGGTGCTATTGGTTTCAGTACGAGAGAGAAAAGGACTGCCAACCTTCCATCTTTTCTGAGCATGAAGGACAGCTTATCAGAAAATAACATCAGTGGCAGACACTTAAAATACCTTTATTCCAAGGTTTCTCCCTTGCTTTCCCATGGATGGTAGATTTAAAATGCAACTAGATAGTCCAAACCAATAGTGGGCTGTTCTGGAAAGTCTTTTAAAACATCCATCTTTTTTACAGTGAACCTGATTTGCTTCCGAGTGCAAGACAGAGTTCTGAAACAAATCACAAAGCCATATTTGAAATACACTTTGGATCTATATAGAAACTTTCTTCCCCTGCAACACTCACATAACCATGACTTAAATCAAGCAGGTACTTCCCTCTAGCATGCAGAAAGAAAATTCCTTAGCTCCAGGATTTACACCTTTAGTAAGATGAATCCTATTTCTGACAACCTCCTAGAGACATTGCAAAGAAAACCTGCTCATTCCAGCTGTTACCTGAGTCTCAGAATTCCTGTTACACTTACATTTTAATCCTCTAATTACATGACTTGTAAGCCACTGAATTCTCTGTTCATGAGAAATTGTCCAGGATATCTTGCAGAAAGAAAACAGTGTACATTTCTGCAGTGCTTAATTCTCACATAATGAAGAAATATTGGACCAAAGCTACACAATCCAATCTAAGAAAATAATCAGCATACACTCAGTCGTTTAAATGCCAAGGAAAAATCATCCAATATATTTGAAATTTCAATGCCTTTTTTTTCCCTGACACCATAGGCATTAATAGCTTTTTAACAGGACACAGTCTGTAATTTTCTTAAGGCAATTTTCCATGTTTTTTCACCTTCAGAAAGAATGTGCTGGGTTAATCTTTCCCTACTGACATCATAAAGATGATTTCTCCAGTTAAAAAGGTCTTCAAAACAAAAGGAATAAAAACAAAAGAGTTCATTTACAGTTTCTTTGCTGAGCAGACAAATCATACTGGAGGATCATTCAATGACAGCCAGTGGGACAATTGTCCATTCAAACGATTATCATATTGCAATGTGCATCCCAGCAGTCCCTGCATAAATCCTTACATTATAGCCCAGACTCTGCTGTGTAAAGACTTTAACCACGTCTCATTTGTGACTCAGGAGACCTGGGTTATGCTCCTGGATTTGCCATTGCCCTCTGGTATGTTGCCTTGCAAAAATCTCTGCCTGTCTCTCTCTGTTTTTCCACCTCTACAATGGGAATCAGGGTATCCTTATAAAACACTCTCCTGTGGAGGGATCAATGGAATTGTTAAGTTTCACCCCTTGAAATGGCTCTCTTGGAAAGCACAGAATTTCAGTCTTCATTTAAAGCATAACAGCCAGTGTGTTTATGGTGTTTTTAAAGGCACTTTCATATCAAGCTCTGAGAATGCGTAAATGAAAATACCTCTGAAACAAATTTTGTTTGTTTTTCATCCATTGTCTGTACACACTGACAAGCAGTTCATCTTCTCTTCAAGGGAAAAAAAAAAGTTAGCACTTAAGCACTTATTTCTGCTGAAAAACCATTCATATAAATAAAAGAGAGACAAAGTGCTCTGTACGGACACTTTAAGCTGACAGAGAAAATGCTCCTACCACAACAAACTGGAGCACGCTCCAGGAGGACAGCACTACTCTTGATTTTCATCTTTGAAAGAAAATGAAGAAGAATGAATAGCTATGCCTCACTTACTCTTGAAGCAAATCAAAAGGAATATTCTGGTATCTATTTTTTATCCTCCTGTTCTGGTTAATGAAAACAAAAGACCTAAATATTTGATTACTTCCCTTCTGTGTCAAAAATAATAGTTCATGTCCCTTCTAGTTTGACAGAATGGAGACTTGTTAGATCTCGGTCCTTTCATCTGAAACACTATCACACAGATTTGCACCAGTCTAACCTATTAAAATAAAGTTGAGCTCTGAAATGCTGGGGTTTTTTTCCCTTTTGGAAGTGCACTGCAAGCAATGATTAGATTGCATTTGCCAATAAATCTATAGGGATAAGTGAACCAAAATAGCTACTCCCTCTCAAACCTATGAGTTAACAGGCTTCCTTTGTTAATGATGTTACCATTTCATGCTTTGCCTTAAACCTTACTCTGCTTGTCCTGTGCCCTTCAGAACAAAAATGACCCATGTTGAAGGCTGTGCAAAATGCATTCAGGACACCCATGTTTGTGAATTTATATTTTAGCAATTTAAGCAGCATTCATGATTTTAACTAGACAGAATTTCAGACAGGCAGGATATTTCAAAAATCTGTGGTTTGAGTGGAAACATGTCACAGCAAAAAAACCACTATGTTGGTACAGTAAAAATTAAAGTGATCAGAAACTGATTTGAACTAATAAGGACCAAAACATGGTGAGTGAGGACAATTTTAAGACATATGTATGTTGGGATAAGTAATTATATTTCAGAAAATTGCATGTAGCACACAATTACAAAGAGTCATGGAAGTCATGGGAAGAGTGACCTTATTCCACTGAGGTCATTCAAATTATTCTAATAGCAACTTCCTGCTTGTCAGTATTAGCCATAAATATGGGTGGTTTGACTTGTTAGTGGTACAGTTTTCCCCTGATGTACTGAATAGTACATTTTATTACAACACAGATTCCATTTCATTCCCACAATTTTCCCTCCAACTGCATTTACAGTTCAGGTGTTGACTCAAAGAAACCAGTTTCTGCACCCAGCTGTACCCCAGTTCTGCCACTGCCCCACTTTGCCCCCTCATTTCTCCATCTACATGGACTTGTTTTACACAGTTCTTGAAAATTAATGCTTAGTATGATACATGATTTTAAGTAGAACTTTTATTTCCACTAATTATGGTGCAGCAGTATTTTTCTGGCTGATGTTTTAAGTAACCTGAAGAGAAAAAGAGAGAGAGAGAAGAAGGAGATAAAAGAGCAGTTTAAATGACTCCATCCTTTTAGCAGAGTTGTGCTGGTCTGAAGCTGAATAGATCATTCGGAATGTTCTTTCCAAATGGTTGTATAACCAAAAAAAAGGGAAGTAAATCAGGGCATGATTAGTTTCTGTAGCAAGAACTAGGTAAGAGAACAAATCAAATTTAACACTAGGAAAGCAATAATGGAAGATGTCTGTCTCACCGACAGTTCCCTTGAGATAAACAATCTGACAGTGCTGAGCTGAACCAAGTCAGACTTCTCACAGGAACTGCAAAAGCTACTTGTCCATGCTGAGAATTTTGCAGAGCAAAATATCAGCTGTAGCCTGTCCCTTGTCAGCATTATGGATCGCTATGTTTAGCAAAGATAAGCAATTTAACAACATGTAATAGTCCAGAAACTTATTGGTCTCCCTCTGAGATACTCAATTAACATTTTCACAACTCCAAGAAGTTAAAAGGAGCCAAAAACTCTGAAGTACCTTTGAAATGATTAATGCTATATAAAGATCACAGTATTTTTTTTCTTACTATTTTCCCCTTCTAACCTTGTCATGTAACAGTCTTGCTAATATTTCCAGGCTCTCTCTCTGATCGTCACTTCATTACACATTCCCTACCACACTGTAAAAAAGTAGTCACAGGGTGCAAGGAGCACTGAATGCAGGCAGACTGTTGATGTAAAAAAAACAAATATGGAAACCACAAAATCTTTTGTTCCATATGATGAAAGCCAACATCAGTATGGATTACACCACTCAAGGAGAAGCCAGCTAATAAAGCACTCACAAATCTTAATTCCCCCATTTTGCTATCAGAATTCATCAGTTTTAGAAGAGTAACATGGCCCTGCCTCAGGGCACTACCACATACTCAAGACAACCCAGACAGACATTATATTGTTCAACAGATTATCAGCCACTGATGTGAAATCAGAATGAACTATGGAGCAAAGTAACCAAGGAACCTCATCTTACATTTAGCAAACCAAATTTGCTTGAATGACTGTTACATGAGCTCTTCATACTTCGCACTCCTGTGGCACCAGCATGTCCCAGTCTCTCTGGCTCAGACCCACAAGCCAAGTTCAGTGTATCAACCCACAAATTCATAGCTTGTGAGCTCCCAAACTGGGAGGGAAATTGAGAAACTATAAGATTTCCACCATGCTCACACAAGTGACATATCTCTAACAAAGAGTTTAAGAGGGGGAGGCAGCCCTGTGCTGTGAGCTACAACTTCAGACCTCCACCTCACCTTACCACCCACCAGGATGGCTTTTAATCCTTGACTTCTACCAGCCAGGGAAAATGAGATGGTGAGAAATTTATTAGGCTTTATAATCATGCATAACAATCTGCTGTACATCACGACTTAAACTGGAAAATATGCCTGACAGTAGAATTTCACCCTTGTTAGATAAAATGAGGAAAGGTGATTGTGTGTGATCCTTGCCCCATGACTCCATTGGGAGAGGGAGAGGAGACAACTGGCAACAGCATTCCTTATTAATTACACATTATCTCTTTGAATAGACAGGGGTATAGAGACCTGTTTTCTTCTCACTCCTTTTGCTGGTGCAATGTAAAGAAACACTTTTATTAATTGGACAGCAATCCTTTGGGCTATAAGATACTTAAACTCCTAAACCCTGCAGATGAATCCAGAGCTAAAAATGAGGAATTTCACTTTCCAATACAGATCAAGGTAAACCGATAGTGAATTTTAACAAAACTGAAATTATTAAGGCAAAAAACCACTCAACCAGCAATGAGACACCTGTGCCTTGTGTCTGAGCTCTCTCCTCCACAAGAGGCTCAGCTCCCACTTGACACGCCCTGCCTTGAGTTCCCCTGCCCACATTATTCCTATTAAAAATGGATAAACAAGGAGAGGTGACTGTATTTTTTCAAAACCAGCTAAAGAAAGTGTCTCTCTGTGTTCCTTGGTGGCCTGTGGGAGACCAAACAGGTGTTTGGTCTCCCACAGTTGTTCAAGCCGGAGAGCCAGAGGCAGCTCCTCAGTGAGAGGCCTCAGTGGCCAAAGCACTCAGAGTGTCAGAAAACCAAATTCTACCTAAAAGACCATCCTCATCTTGTGCAAGAGATCCTGCCTACCACAAATTCCAGATAAACTGAACACAAACATCCTCTGCTCCATTCTCCCACCCCGACACATTTCTAATTACTCCGGGAGGCACTCAGCAGTTTCCAGGCAAGCCAGGTCCCTCAGAAGTCTCCTCTCCTGCTCACAGTCCAGCTCAAGAGCCAGCTCTCCTTGCAAGGAGCCTGTAAGCTGGCAGGAGAGCAGCTCAAACTGCATCTGAACGCTTCTGTTTTGCAGAGAGGGTTTTGAGTATTTCAAGTCCACATCTATAAAGTTTTTCTCCAACAACTAGAAACTTAAAAGCAGAGCAAGGTGAGAGAGCAAGACCTGATGCCCTGAGAAAAAGACAAGACACCTGAGAGCTGACAAAACTCATTTAAACACTGACATGATGCTGTTGCACTGAACATGTCCAGAAGTGACTGGGTTTCTTTAAGTACTTACACTGCACTATCACAGGATTTCAGAAACTAGAGATTAGTGCTTTAAAACCTCACCCGACCTAAAGCAAAAGGGATGGGTGCCAAGGAATAGCCACTAATCGTTTGTCAGCGATCTGATTTGCTTTACTGCACTACTCTGGCTTTGCTTCATGGGTAGTGCCAGAGTAAGGTCCCTTCAGACTACCAGCATGGGTCAGTCATGGTGCTCTGCATATAAATTGGCTGCACTCATTTGTAATGTTTTCCTTCCTCTGTTGCACTGCTTCTTGATTAATTAGTGCCATTAAAGCACCTACGCAGAGTACACATGACAACTTGCCTTGCATAACAGTGGGAAGAGAGAGCAGGTCCTTCTGAATTCAGGGAAAAGCCTCTGAAGTGTAAATAGATAAAGATAATCAAATTCAGACGAGATTAAAATGAACAGACTATCAACCAAGTGACACTATTAATAAATGTCCACAACAAGTAGGGACAGAAAGGACTCTGAAAAGACCAAATGTAATTTAATTAAACAAATGAGAACACACAAAAGAAACCATAGCAGATAACTGCACGAAAAGACAAATAAAGATTTCTGCAGTAATTGATGTTATATTATTCACCGTATAAAATGAACTGTACTGGTCTTCCTCTCCATTTACATAGCAAGATGTAGGTGGAAAACCTTGGGATTTTACCTGTAACCTTGTACACTACAGATACTTGTCCTTCACATAAATAAATGGAGTTTTATTCTCAGTGTTGCACACATTAGGCCATGTGAGTGCAGAATATGCTTATGTACTTACAGCAATCTTGTGATGCAAGGGAATACTATTATTCTGATTTTATGGATAGAGTTTTACAACCTCATTAGTCTTGAGGCAACAAAGCTTTCTTGGTAGGGTTTGGCTTGATATTACAGAGCGTGAAAAATCACATCCCATAATTTACATGACTAAAATAGGCAAAGTTTCTGATGTAAATGCAATAAGGTTGACAAGACCCTGCCCATCAGCTGTGCTTATGTTTATTTGAGTAGCTACACTGGCAGAATTCCTCCTTCACTGTTTCTCCACTGGAGATTCAGCCCACCAGGCTGACTGAGGGGAATTTTGTAACAGAGCTGAGCCTCAATCCACAGAGCAATGAAGGGACTTGCCAAGTGATGTGGATTCCTGTGCTACAGCAGGGAACCTGCAGGAGAAGAGCCCATCCTGGCATGCAGGAGAGGAGCAGGCACAGCAGAGGAAAAGGGCTGAGCAGGGCCTCCACTGAGCCCAAATGCCAAAGGGACCTGAACAAGGGTGGGAGCACAGCCAGGCTATGGAAGAAGGAATATGGTTGCATTGGCTGGGCATGCAAGGACAGACGAACGAAGGCTCGGTGCTTGAAACCTGTTTCTTCAAAAAGATGAAAGGGAAATCTCGTGTTTCCACATAAACAGTTGAAGGAAAAATACTCTGTGTTACCCTTAACAACCAACAGCATGTGCTGAACTTCCCCTGTGATGCCTGTCCTGCTGCTGGTTAAAGTAACGCTCAGAAACCTCTATTTCTAGCAAGGTAACTCCCCATTCTCACTCACTACACTTAAACAACAATGCAAACTACTGTAGAAAAGAAGGTGTGTCAGAACTCACCAGCTATTTGGGGAACCCTCTTATTGCTGGTACAGCTCTGCCTATGCAGGTGAATTTATCTTGGCTCCTCGAGGGAAAAAACAAGGCCAAAAAGAAAAGAAACTGAAATGAACCACAACCTTTTAAAAAGCACAGACATGTCAATACTGAAGCTTCTTCCAATATAAAAATTCTGCCTTAAAAAGTCACAGTCCAGAACAGCTGTATAACAGAGGTTATTTTCTCTATTGAGTTTGTAAAAATTCTTTTAAAAAACAATGCACTACATGGTTTGCCATTGAATGCTACCATCACAGCACTGTCTAATGTGGCAGTTCCCTAATTGTCACTGTTTCCTATACCACTTCACTGATCAATTTATTTGATTTTACTGTGTTTCAATCACTCCACAGAGGAATCACAGAGTGGTGGGTGTTTCTAATGAGATCCTGTGAGGACCCTGAGTAATTGACCCTCAGCTATACAACATTTTTATCAACAAGCTGGAAGAAAATAAGAAAACATTATTTGATAAAAATGTCAAATGACTGACAAAGATTAGGAGAATAGTAAATAATGAAGTGGAGAAGGTATTGATTCAAAGCAAGCTGATAAGATCAACACAAGCAAACATTATGTGCTCCACAGTACAGCTACTGAATGAGTCCTAAATCCTAATTAGGAAATAGGATAAACTGAAGTCCTAGGAACAAAGAACTTACAGCACTTTTAAAGGTTGGAACAGTCTATTTTGGATAGCAAAGGGCTAAAATGGAGGAAAAAACTTGGAAATCAAGACCAGGCATTGCTGTTGCAGTGAAGGGTCTAATGCATCGGCTCAACATGTCAGCAGAATAAAGCTACATGGGAATAGAAAGATTATATCACACTGTTAATGTGAATTGGTACAACCACAACAGCAATGCAGCAGTGATTTTCTCCTGGCAGGTTTTGCATCAAACAGCCACAGAAATTATTAAAAGAAGAGTAAATACGTGGTCAGTGCAAAAAGTGAGGAACTCAATCTGTTCAGATTATCAGAAGAAAGGAGAGGGCACAAGTTGATCACAGCTTATTAATACCTACACGGGACACTGAAGTTCCATAATTGCAGCCTCTTTATGAAATAAATGGAGCTATGATACGATCCAGGCGCTAGGAATTAAGGAAGGCAAGCTCTGACTTGAAATGAGATGCTGGATTTTAATAGCAAGGGTAAATAACAACTGGAAATGATTTATTGAGCGTTAAGCTGCATTCCTCAACATTGTAAACCTGTATTTCACAAGTGGATGTTTCCTGAGATATGCCCCAGCTCAGCTGGATTAATTCAGGGTGGCCTTCAGGTGGTCAGAGGAGATTATTGCACTGGTCCCTTATGGCTTTACAAACCACAGGTCTCCAGATCAATCCCTGTTCCTGCACCCCTGGCCTCGAGTGTTTCCTTCAGGTCATTAAGTTTAACATCCACTCTCTTTCACTTAGAATACGCAATTTAAAGCTATAACTGCTGCCTTAATTTAATGGTAATTAAGCCTGAGCTGGCCTCAGTGTTTTCTGTAACCAACTCCCTGCTGCAAAGGGAGAGTTGGACAGTCTTGTGGAGCCACCATCTGACCAGGCTGCCAGGAGGGGACAGGGACAACAGCACAGCTGGCATTCCCCCACAGGTCAGTAACAGCCTGAAATTTAATTAAAGAGCTGTGTCTTTAAAAAACATTTTTGGCATGCAGGACCACAGGGACAGGTGTCAGCTAAGGAGCAAAGATACAGGAAGCCAGCACAGAGTTCATGGAGTGCTGACATCCAAAGACAATTCTGCCATTGAGATAAGCTTCCCGCAGCCTGGGTCCTGTGGCAATGCAGGACTTGCCCTCCTCAAAATCCATTTTCCCCCATCAATGACACCATTTGGACAACATTCCCCTTCCTGAAAATCCTTTTCTCCTTGGCTGCAAGTCAGAGCCTGTCCTAGACTCACACAGGCTCAGTTAAGCACCATACAGTCATTTGGTTACAGCAAAATAAACCAGTTCCAACATTCAGCCCACAGAGTTTTCAAAAGCATCTCTAACTGGTATCATATGGAAAGACACAGATTCTTATTTAAAATAAAAATGGTTTTTAAAGGTTTTCACTGAAAGCTCGTGCAGCTGGTCAACAAATTGTGCAACACTGCAAATATTATGTACAGCCAGAGAGTGCAGGACCCAATATATCCTGTTGAATAATGCACTCTAAGCAAGTGCCCATCAGTGATGATGATTACACTCCAGAGCACCTCATTAAGCCTCTGACTCTCTGTTATCCATCTAACCAGGACAACTGTGAGCCATTGTCACCTTTGTCAACTATGACACGACCTACCAGGCTTGAGAAGGGGCAACTTCTGAGACTGCAGAGGCACCGCTGACAGCAGTGCAGTGGAAAATAGGGAACATGCAGCTTGGAGAGGGAATGTTTAAAACCAGACTCCAATTACTCCAGTCCGGAAAGGCTGATGTTTCCTCTGAAGAAGACATGCACACAAAGCTCCGCCAGGAATGTTAAAACATAAGCAAAGCCTATTTGCTCCTCTTTGCCTATTCACACATTTCTCACCCTGTATAATGGGAGTTATAAGCCTGCACAGAGGTCTTTGGAGAACCAGAGAAATGCCTTTAATCTTTATAGAGATATATGCCTTCCCTAAGCTTTACTTTAAATTAAAGGAAATAAAATAGCACTCTTTGACCTAAACCAATGGAGACATAACTGGAAAAGTTTAAACCAAAGACCTGTTTTTTCATACAACACACAGATTGGCTGCGCAATCCTTTCCTCCTGCTGCCTTGGACATGCATTGCAGAATTTGCTTTTAAAATATTAAACACATAGTGACCACTAACCAGGTATTTGGTATTTTTCCATTTGCAAAGCACTTTCCCTGCTAAGTTATCTAACAACTACTTAACAAAAAACTCCCCCAAAACATAAAACCCAAAAACTGGTATGCATACGATGATGTGGGACATCAAATCTAACAGGTATGCTCTAAAATCCCTTCTACTTAGTGCAGAAGGCATAAAGGAATTTTCTTATAATGTATCATCATGCACATTGCTAATAAAGAATTCAATAAATTGTTAGTTTACAGAGAATGGGGAAAGAGATTTATTTAACTACATTGTTTAGCAGAGATGACATAATCCATAACCTCATCACTGAAATAAGTAAGAAAGCCTTAAAGAACTACATGGATTGCTGCCACCACCACCACGATGTGCCACTTCAGATGATAATATAACATAGAGAAAATATTTTAAGATAGATAACCTCAGATGAAAAACATTAGATTGCTGTCTTTGAATTTTGGTCTGGTCCTAAAATATAACTTGGTTTTTCTATTAATGTAACTGGGCTTAAAAATAAAAACTAATGCTTGTGTACCGATCTATTTGCAGTGCTATAGATCTACCAAGTGAAGCGATAAGGAAGAACGAGCCCCAAACACATCGTGGGATTTGGTTTCATTCCTGTTATTAGTGGAGGTAATTTATCCAATGCTGTAAACACACGCAGCTCTATCTGAGGCCTGAGGAGAGAGGACTTTGGTGAAGGCAGCTTTTGCTTTTACTGAGCTATCAGCAGGGAGGTCTGCAATAAAAAATGTCTTATCTCAAGTGGAATACTTCAAATCTTCTAAAACGAATTTCATTTTCCTGTTGTACTCTTGGGCATTTACATGGAGATAAAGAACATGAGTGTTGCATTTATTCCTCAAATATGTGATTACACAGAATGCACAAGCCTTTAAGCTGAACAGGTTTTAGTTGTAGAAGTGAGAACCTCCTTTTGGCAAGGCTGAGTGGCTTCTCCAGCAAACCAGTATTTCTCCTGCTGAAGAGAATCACAGAAGAGATGTTGGGATCATGTGGGTTTCTCCCTTGCAATGATGCTGATGTCACAGCAGGACTATCTCAGAAGTTTCAGTAACAAAGTCTCTGTGCTCTGAAATAAAAATTAGGAGACTAATGGGACTCCAGGTTTCTCAACAGACCGGAGCCTTGCTGGTTTATTGCACACAATTTAGTGAGAGTCATACCTTTCGCGGGGTGCAAAAGTGCTTTTTTTTTTTTAATAACAGCTACAGAAAATCAATAGATTTCATGAGTTCAATTAATCCCTGCAGCTGCTGTGTCAGAAGGAAACAAAGAAATTTTCCAATTCTAAGCTTTGGGACTAAGCTGGTGTATGTAGAGGAGGATGGTCCTTGAGTAACTTGAACTGCGGTTCCCATTAAAGCAGGTTTTCCTGAAATTTGTGATTTTTTAGTGTAAGCCTTTGTAGTTAAAAAGGTAAGGCAGTGATAGGCTCTGTTCTGAAATAACAATTATTTATATTCATATTTATTATTAACAGTTATTTACATTTAAATGTGTTGGACATCCCTTCGATACAAAGCCACTGGGATTTAGGTTTGGATAATGGATCAAGATCCTTGAGGCAGCCCATTCTTGCTGAATTACATGGAGGTTCATGCTAGAAGATTTATCTACTGCTGGTACTGATTCTGAAATAATTAGAAGAATGTTGACTACTTGAAAATCCATTTTTATATTTTTTTCCCTAAGGTGCTGTCTTGTGTGGCAGTGGATACTCAGCAGGAGGTTGGAGAGCCCTTGCAGGCAACTGTCCAGCTGCACATCATGCTTCATGTCTTCTGGAGGAACAACTATGTCTGTGGTTTGATTCCAGATTAACCCCTGTCGTCTGCATGATTGAAACCTGCAAGATACCTCTTATTTATGAGATATTTCCATGTCCAAATTCCAACTCAGCTTTGACAACCAACTGCTTGAGAGGGCCTGGGCACCTCCGGCTCTGACTTGTGCACAAAGGGGACCTCACTGAGATGTGACATGCAGCCTACATCTTCTCCAGGAGAAAGGTTAATGTTTTAGTTCCCCTTCTAAATAGCCAGTTTGGGTCCTGCAAAGGGCCTATAAAGCTGGTCTTGACTAATTACTTTGTGGTAAAAGCAGTGACCTCAAGTAGATCACTGTCCTTTATTGCTGCCAGATTTTATTCCAAGACAGTTTTTCTGGTGTAAATAGATGCCTTTTCACATCACAGACAAAGTAACAGCCTTTGCCTTTCCAACTCTCATGTGGAATTTTTTGCCAGTGGCAAATCTGAGCTAAATTTGGAATGTTTATCGAGTGATTCACCTTTTGCACAGCCCAGAACAGCTGCCTCGTAACAATGTCACTTCCCAAAAAGAGCAATTTCTACAAAAGCACACAGCACACCATGACAATGTGAGGGCAAGGGACACACCGAGGAGCTGCGATGGCCAGAGGGACAGGGATAACCCTCAGCCCAGTGCTACAGTCCTGAATGGATGGCTTAGAGCCCTCAAGGCAGAGGGAGTATCCTTTTGGCAGACTCTGGTGAGTGTTTTTTTAGCAATAGAATCAAGAATGGTTTGGGTTGGAAGGGACCTTAAAGCTCATCTTGTTCCACCCCCAGGCAGGGACACCTTCCACTAGATGAGGTTGCTCCAAGCCCCGTCCAACCTGGTCTTGAGCACTTCCAGGGATGGGAGACCCATGAAGTTTCTCGGCAACCTGTGCCAGGGTCTCACCACTCTCACATATCTATATGTCTATATGTCACATATTCATATATCTAACCTAAATTTCCCCTCTTTCAGTCCAAACCCATTACTCCTTATCCTACCACTACAGTTCCTGATGAACAGTCCCTTTCTGGCTTCCTTGTAGCCCCTTCAGATATTGGAAGGTTGCTATGAGGTCTCCTAGAGCCTTCTCTGGGCTGAACAGCCACAACTTTCTCAGGTTGAAGGAAAATCATTGCACTCTACTCCAACTATAAAAACAGGGAGGAAAAGGCCAGTGCCAAGATCTCTGAACTTCTGGTACAAGCTGGTTTTACATGCTGTATTATCAGTGGGCACATGTCACAGCACTCATGTGCCCGCTGAAGGAGGACTGGAGGCGTTTCCTCCTGTTGGAGTACGGATCAGTTTGTATTTTTCAACATGACGACTGTGGCTGCCAAACACGATAATGAAAAATTGAAAGTCAAATAACCCCTATTAGTCTGTCAAAGGTTGATGGAGCTGGTATTCTATTTTCCCATTGTGAACGACTCCCATTGTTAAGAGCTGACAGGCGAATCTCGGCAGAAATATGGACTCTTTGTGAGAGCTATTTATAGCAACATATGACAACGCAGTGCTGGAATATGCATACTAAAGCACTGCCCGGGATATAGAAGAGCCCCCTGGTACAACTCCTGGATTGTAAGGAAAAATTCCATTAAGATAAGAACATTTGAGAGACCTAAACAGATGAGATCTGGAGAAGCGGGGAGGAATGATTTGGGGGTTGTTATGGGATGGCACGACAGCCTAAGGATGTACAACTGCCTTTCAGGCATCAGCAGAGAGCATATTTATCAACAGCACATGAGCAAAAAAATGGCAGGTTTGTGTTTATTTTGCTCTGCTTTGCTTTTTTTGGTGGGTTTGTTTGTTTGTTTCATTCTGTAATCAGTTAAAAAGCAAACCAAGGAATAAAAAGCATGAATCCCAGAAGAAGAGGATGATCAATAGGGAAGAACAGGAGGATGGATGGCTGCAGGAGGGATTCAGAGGTGCTCTCTGACAAATATCAAATATTAGCTGGGAGTGGGTACCCACTCTGCTCCATGGACACAGAAGCAGATCCAGGCTTTGCAGGAGTGTCAATAAAGTCAGGACAAACCCCAAAGATGAGGATCAAAGGAACGATTTCAGCAGTTTCTGAAGGACTGGATGACACATTGGGAAGACACAAACACAGAGTGCAAAGGCAGGATAAAAGAGCCAAGTTGGCTGAGCATATACTAGCATGATTAAGCCTTGTGCAGATGGCTTTCTCCTCCTCCTTGGATGCCAAAATTAATTCTGGAGAGGAAGAGTGGAGCCCTCAGTCTCACCCAGTCCCCTCCACAGCACACCTTTCTCTGTGGGCAGCTGGTCCCCTCCAAGCCCAAAGAGCAGATGCTGCTGCTTTTACCAGATGTGTTCTGATGCACATGGCTTTGAAAAGAGGGGGAAAGGAGGAAAGGAAGGGGAAAGGAAAGGAAGGGAAAAAGAAGAGGAAGGGAAAAGAAAAAGCGATACCAGGATGGTTAGTTTTTGTGACAGTGTTTTTTGCTTCATGTGTTTGAAGCTCCGGCATATTGATATCCTCTGCTACGCCGTGTCTGCACTAGCCACAGCCTAAAAAGGCAAAGCAAGGCAGCAGTTTTCCTGGCACTCAAGAAACCAGATTTCAGAATTTTCACTGTTACTTCCCATTTTCAACTCTGAAACACTTCTGTGCTTCATACTGTCAAGAGCTGGTAAACAGAAGCATTCTGATTTGATGGCAGAAGGTACACGCACAACACTGTGTGCTTTGCAGGTTGGGGCTCACCGCAGCTGTGGTGGCTCTGGGGGATTCTGACCACTGCCTTGGGTCATGCCATACAGCCTGGATGCTTTTGAACCCTCTGCTGTATCAATTAAAAGAGTAAAAGCCAGAGTTAACAGGACAAGAACTTTTCAAAGACGAGTCAGTGTGTGGTAACAGGGTAGGCAGTGGAAATGCAACCAGGTTCCTCCTTCCCCTAACCCAGCATCAATTTTACAAAGCTTCTGCAGTTTCCATTCACTCATTTGATAGAAAACTTCTGAGCATACAGATAACACACTTATAGGCATCAAATAGTTATCTAGCCTGCTAGATACTATTATTGTATACAGATAAGATACAACTTACACCCCTATAAAGGAAAGAGGCTAAGACTGATAAAACCCCACAAGCACAAAGAGCAGCTTAAGACTCACCAACCCCTTAGACTCTCATTACCAGCTCTTTTAATTTAAGAAAACCCTACCGAAACAATTGAAGGAAATCCTTAAAATCCTTGAACAGTTACAGCAAGGTCACCAAATTTCACCCAAGACACCAGTGCCTCCTGCACTTCTTGCACTTCTTGTGTACACACAAGCTTGCTTTGGCTCCTCACCAGTTATATATTTTCTTTTTTTTTTTCCACTTTTTTGCTAATTTTCCAGTTATCAAAAGAATAGTGTATACAGGAGGTAATCTGTGTGTTATGGGGGTTTACATTAAAGGCATATAGTTCTTCACATTGCAGCCAGACACTTAGTCAAGAGAATGGAAGGTGAATATTAATGTCTCTTAAACCACACACAAGTGCTAATGAAGCTCCTTTGGAGGGGAAGAAAGAAAGAAAAGAAAGAAAATGGTGCATTTAAGTGATGGCTATGACTTATATTGGCTCTGAAAAACACCTTGTCTCTTCCAATAAACATTTTTGTTTTCAAATGGGGTTGATATTTTGGTATGTTAAAAGATTTTCAAAGCAACCTTTTTCCAGGAGATTAATTTTTTTCTTACTTTCCTTTAGAAGCTGCTTTGTGACCATCCCTCTGGACTGTCGAGCTGGTTATATATTCAGGAACTATCTATTTTTTTAAAGAAAAAAATAGAAAAAATAATTTTGCATCAGATCTACACTGCCCAACCACATTTGACAATTGGCTCCAACACTTAAAGGACACAACTTATATATGATTTAAGATAATTAAAATCTTAAACACTGTGATTTCAGGGGTAAAGCTAGTCTTAAAGCAAGGATTTCAGTTCTAATCCTGGATGAATAATTAGCTGATTCAGATGTGAATTTATGGGGACAATAGTGTTCCACTAGGCAGAAAGACACTACAATAATGACAAGTGAATTAAAGAGCCCAAGTTACTGATGGGAGGCAATGACAGCTGACGCCTGTGTTGTCATGTCAGGGAGTGGGTTTGCTGTTATTTGGGCCCCTGGAACCCTTTAGGAACCCTTTACACTGCTGACTGAGTCAGATGGTGGAATTATATTTGATTATGGGTGCTCAAAATATTTTGTGCAGTCATGCAGTGCCTTTATCACAGGAAAGGAAAGAAAGAGTGGGAAGGTGGGAGCCGAACTTGCTGCGAGACATCGCCTTCCACAGCTATAGCAAAGGCAGATCATTTAAAAAGAAGAAAATTAATAATAATTCCCCATCAGACAATCCTTTAAAAAGCCTCCCTCCAGACCAGTAACCCCTCTGGGAAGCGCAGCTGCAATGTGCAGATGCTGGATGTTGCTCCAAAGGAAAAATGTCAACACTTGGTTCTAAAACTGTTTCTCAAGGCCTTCAGAACACACAAATGCAGTATAATTTGGGTGTATTCAGGTGCTAACCTGCCAAAATTGCAAGCCATAAGGAGGAGGGCACACTTACAAACCTCTGTCTGGAATAAGAATTACTGGTTTAGTTCCTTAAGTACATTAAATAAGAGAGTTTTGACTTTGAATCAATAGAAAAGCTCAAAAAGTTAAATACAGAACACAACAGATTATGCAGAAAATGATCCTTGAAAATTTTTGCACTTAGCAATACTGGAAGATTTTATCTTCTCTAAGACTGGACGTCTTAGATCATTAAATGTCAATATTTTGTTCTATTACTGCATTTTATATTGCAGTACTGAGCCCATAAATGTGACATGGGGGTCTGTGAGCAGCTGCACTGGGGGGTGGCAATAAAAGATATATACAGCAGGGCACTGGGTCTTCAGTAAGGAGGAAAGTTGTTGTTCTTTACACAAATCTCAGGAGATTAAGCAATGGAAAAGTGTGTCAGACAGCAGAATTTCACGGTCCAGAAACTCAAAAATAAGATAAAACTCCAAAATCGAATTACCACTCCTGCCAATAAGCTATTACTGTGCAGTTATTAAATACACACAGACATTCCCATGACCACGTTGCACTGTAAATCACACTTACAGACAGTTCATTTAATGAACAGTGTTTGAGTAGACAATCTGTTTTGGATTATATTAAATATATAACTCCACTCACTAAGAAATGCATTCATACTTAAACTTTGTTGCAATCCTCACTTTAAAAAAAGGGGGAAAGGAGAAGAATAAATCATCGCCAAGTGGCAATTTTCAGTTTTAAACACCAGCAGGTGGGAACCAAAGTTCAATTTAATTTAATAATTTATCTTTAAAGAATTTATCCTGTAAAGCTGGATGGTAGCCATGAAGAAAAATACGTAGAATTTTGCCTGAAGTTTTTAGCAATTAAAATATTACATCGTTGATTTCATTTACTTGTGTTACAGTAAATGTTTTTGCCTTGAAATTCACTTTGAGGATGTAAACATTAGATATTGTCCCCTTCTAGCTGCTCCTATGTCACAGCCACTCCCAGTGCCTGGTAGTCAGCTGGGTCCTACCTCAACCCTGAGCATCCCTCTGGTCTTTGCCACAGAGCCAGCGCCTTCCTGGGGTGTTTCCCTCCCCCTTTGCACTCCGAGGCTCTGGGGCTGCATCTCACCACGTGCCTGGCAGCAATTGCTGATGATGCCTGACCCAGATATGCTGCAATCCCAATTCCCTGGTTTACAGTGGAGCTTAGCCACCCTCTCCTAGGGGCACTCTGCAGCCGGATCAGCGCAGAACCCGCCACAACAGGATGAGAACACAAGGAAAGTGACTTCCCCAGGGACTGAACTGTGCCACATCTTCACTGTGCCAGAGGTGATACCTGATGGAAATGGGATAACGTGAATACTGGAGCTGTAATGTGTATTTTATAAGTAGAGGAGATTTAAAGGCAATACACAATCTCATGCCACAGGGGTTTAGCCAGACTCCATTAGGATTTAGGTGCAGATTCTGCTGGAGAAAAAAATGGTGTCTTATCAGGGATCTGCTGCCTGGGGGCTTTCTTGCATTTTACTTGGAAGCACCCGGTGGCCCCTCGGCCCTCACCTGCAACAGCAATTTTTAAATCCCACGCTACTGTGCAATAAGGCTGCTCTGACTGAGAGAGGTGATGGCACAGGCCCTGCTCCTGCCAGGAGCTGAAGGTCACCAGCCCTGTCCCTACGAATCAGGTGCACAGACAGTCCCACACAGGCCCAGAGCTATCAAGGACACCACTTCTGGGCCTGATAAATCAAGTTAAAGAGCATCTCCAAATGCTCAGCCAGATGGATCACTTGAATGGCTAAACACTCTAATACATCTTTTTGAGAAAAGATATTGGCTTGTGCAATGAAACAGATAATTGACTATTCCATGGAAACTATTAGGGCTTTACCTCTGGGATCAGCAGGAACCCATCTCTCTTACTACAGAGGAAAGCCAGCAAGTCTTTGGGTTTGATTTTATTCTCCCTCCCTTCCAGGAGGAAGATTTGGAAGAGAAACCAAGCCCAGGCTGGTCTTCCCTCATCAACCCCCCCCCACCGTACTGCAATAATCTGTGACTGAGCACGAGTACAGCAGCCATGTCAGTCAATGCAGAGTATAAACTTCCAAAATAGCCATGGATACAAGGTAACCTGTCCTTAGACCAGATAGATCAGATGGAAAGGAGCTCTTCAAACTTCCCCCATCGATCTCAGCAAACTTTCCCTCTCCCCATCACCCACCTGAATTCAGTGTTTTCTCTCTGATAGGCTACTACAGTGATGGAAATGGAAAATACCTGGGTTTTCTTCTGTGGTAGAAGTGGGTGAGAGTGTGCCACCCCCACTCTTCTCCGGCTCTTCCCCCTTCCAAACACAACATCAGCTCCACAGTTTATAAAACTGTAGGGTTGTTGGTTTTTTTTAATACAAAAAAATTATTGAAATCCAAGTTATGAAGCTGTAACTCCAGGCAGAGCTCCACCAAAGGCATGGGCTTCTTCACGCTTTATTCGTGTGGTTTCTCAGGACATGAGCTCCTTGATGGAATTACAGTGCTGTCATTCAAGTTGCTTGTTATTTGTTCTGTATGTAAATAATGGGAATGCATTTAAAGGACTGCACTAATGTATTCAAATATTTGTAGATAATCCACTGTAAATCTCCAGACTGGAGGATTTTGCATAAATGCTTGAATCTGTAACAGCTAAGAGGGAATTCCAACTCCCTGATCAAGTAAATTACACAAAAAAAATAGTAGGATGATTAGACCAAGCACATTAATATTCACAATAAGTTTTGTCTGTTAGCATGCAGACCAAATTCAGGGATTGCCCTACTCAATATTTGTATGGCAAAAGGAGAAGCCAGCCACAATCAGAGTATAATAGTATCGTTAATACACATCATTTCACTGTTATAGAGCACCCCAAAACATAAGGAATTGGGCTGCTTATTGTATTTACTTGTAGGTTTCATACCAGTTTTGCATGACAGCTGAGAATTTTTACCGTCCTTCTCTCCATATTTCAGTAAGTTAGAGAGAGAGGTTCTGACAGCCCTGAGTCATTCAGATCTTCCACAAATCGATTCTACATTTGTCTACCAGGACAGTCTACTATCTCCATCAGTAAAGGTGTTAATAATATATACACATATTATTAACAGAACTTATTTTCATTTCTTGCCCTGGAGTCATCATTAGTGAAGATTAAACATGCATAAATCAGTCTTTCCTAAATTAGTAAACATCAGCAAATGTCACCTTGTTGAAACGAAAAATTATTTATTTGCCTGTTTATTTTTTTATTTTTCCAAAAATTGGATGGTGTTAAAAGATAGATACAATTATTCCACCATCCACTGCTTTTTTTAGCCAGGCCACTGGGCTATATCCAGTTGCTGGTCCCGTAAGTCTCTCATTTTCTCTAAATCAGGGGAAATCAAGGTCAGGTCTGGAATTACTGACTTTTGGCCACATGTCTTACACACCTTAATTTTACTAAAAAGTCCTGTGTGGGTTGGAAATCTTATGAGGAGATGACCAAATTATGTCTTCAGTTACTTATATACTGTACAGTGCCAATCATTGGAAGTCTTACACATATAATAGAGAGAGAAGATTAGTTGTCAATATTGCAAATAAAAACTAATTAAGAGTGAATGGTTTAATGATAGAGGCTCATATTTCAGCATTGCTAGTTCCTGCTATTTTATCATGAGTCTCCTGGAGTTTATTTAAAAGTCTTTCTCCTGAAATAAGGTGATTACATGAGAATCTCACTGTCATTAACCAGGAGTAATTTCCCAGCCTTTCAGTTGCAAAGAAAAGCTTAAAGACGTCAGCTAAGTACACCTTCAAGGCTCAGAAATGAAAACACTCAACATTTATTAATCTCACTAATTTTTGAGGGCCTGCTCACATTATTAAATGTTCAAGGTTGGCTACACTGAGATAGCAAATGTACCAGAGACATCCCAAATACCGGGAGGCTCTTTGTCCTTTCAAGGAGGGGAACAGTGATGCTGTTTATTCATTGCTGCTAAGTTTAGCACAGCTCCAGGCATGAAGTATTAAAAAACGTACTTATGTTGATTTGCATTTCTGCTAATTATTTCCACAGAGCTGTCACCTCCAACACTGCCAGACAGAAATAGCTCCCCTAAAGGACACTGGACAGACAGGCGTGGTGGGGTCGGTTCTGAGACCAGGCAAACAGAATTGTTCTATACACCCTATATCTTGGGGAAAAAATATGGCAATTCAATATTATTCCAGGTTACAGCTGCATAAATAAGTTATGCACATGTTGGGGTAATCTAGTGATAGAAGTGAATGAATCTAGTGATCCATTCCCTGTATTGCATCTGCAGCATCTTGCTTCATCTTTTATACATTTTCTTGCTGATCCAGCGTTTTTCTACAAACCGATAATTAACTGGGGTTAGGTTTTGAAAGCCCTTCAGCTGCCTGACAGCTTGGACTTCATCACTGGTTAGGCACACAAATCACAGAATCACAGAATCATAGAATGGCCTGAGTTGGAAGGGACCTTAAACCTCATCTCATTCCAACCCCCCTGCCGTGGGCAGGGACACCTTCCACTAGACTGGGTTGCTCAAGGCTTTATCCAACCTGGCTCTGACCACTTCCAGGGATAGGGCAACCACAGCTTCTCCGAGCAACCTGCGCCAGGGCCTCACCACCATACCAGCAAAGAATTTTTTCCTAATATCCAAGCTAAACTGACTCTTTCAGTGTGAAGCCATTCTCCCTTGTTCTGTCACTCTAAGCTCTTGTAAAAAGTCCCTCCTATTTTCTTGTTTACTCCCTTCAGGTACCAGAAGGCCACAAACAGATGTTTACGAGAAGTCCGTGTTTAAGGGAACAGGGAAGACACTTACACTTCTGCAGCCACTTGGGGACCCTCCTGCTCCCACTTTTCTCTGCTGAGATCCTTTGGCCATCAGCAACACACTTTCCCCTTTAGGGACCTCGGTAGTTTCGTCATGGGAGCTGCCTGGACCCACAAAAACCATCAGTGGTACTAACAGAGTTACCCTGTTCCCTCCCACCACTGAGAGGGTGGCACAGCAAGGAAGGTCTAAGAGAGGTTTTGGCTAAAGCAGCCTTGGTTCACCAAGAGCCTGAGCCTGGACTTGCTGTTATCTCAGCACTGTAATTTGGGGCTGTCCATATAATGAGATGAGGTCTAAAATTTCTGAGTTCCCTCCCCTTAAAATAATGGTAAAACTCAGCACATTCTATGCTGTGCTGACACAGGCCATCAATTTTGACACCCTCACATGCTTTGTAGTGTTGATGCAGAACAAGAGAAATATCACAAAATTTACTAATAGTGAAATCAAAATAATCTTAAAAATAATGCTTTAAAAGTTAATTTTAAATATTTCTATGAAGTTAGAGAGAAGCACCCCAGGATATACCACTGAATCACCCCAGAACTGGCGCTAAAAGTGGTTTTGTTTTTGAATGTATCAATCCTCTTTCCCAGTTAGCATTGCTAAAAACATTTGCTGTAGACCTAGGAAATACTGTTCCCATTAACAGCTTGACAGTATCCTGTGAACATGTGCACACAAGCAGATTTTTTTTGTGTACTATTACCCTTGAGCGCCAATTGAGAGAACACGCTTACATACCAAATCTTGGATAAACAAACACAGGGGTGTAATACAGAATATAAATAGTGAGAGAAGTTTAGTTCATGTTGTTCCCCTTTTCATACTGGGATGCAGGGCTGTGATAAGGCAGTCTCCTCTTAGTCTCATCCAGAGCCCTTCTATCCATAGAAACGATTAAAAATTAACTAGGCGAGGAAGACAGATTGACTTTATCGGGTACTGCTGAGATCAGATTAACATTCCACTGACACATGGGAGTTCAAAGTTCAGGTTCTTGCATTATTGAAAGTTTAATCTTTAATCTTTCTTTAACAGTTAAGGTCTATATGAGTGCCCTAAATAGGTCCTGCCCCAGCATGAGGGAACCTCAGACCATAAACTTCAAAAGCATTGATAATGAGCATCTGATGTTCTCCAAAGGAAGCACAGGACCCGTCCAACCCAAACCATTCCATGATTCCACGATAAAGTCAGCAAGTATTTGTGACCTACATGTGTTTTTAACCAACACTGTTGTGTCCAACCCCTCACTTTTGAAAGACCATCCCAGCCAGCAGAAAACACACACTCTTAGAAAGGTAGGATGTTCCACATTTCTGCCACTGTTTTATTGTCTCCCTTTACTGTACTTATTACAGTTGCTAAGAATTACTTAGCCTAACATCAGCAAATACTTAGCAACAAATGTTTTACACATGACAAATCCTTTGCCTCTGGCTTTTTTAGAAGTTCACATTTTCTCTCACGCAAGAGAGCCTTGGTTACACTCTCACATCAGCTGCTACCCAGGGTACAGGAGAAATAAGGGACTTTGTCTCCCATTCAACCTCACTATCCCTTCAAAACCGAATTGATTGCTCTTGGATGTAGATGGAGGACATTCTGTACCTACACATATGGAGAGTAGATTCTATGTGTTGAACATGCCTGTGAGGTAATATTTCAGCTGAATCTACTGTCTGTCACATCTGGTATTTTGAATAATCGGTTAAGTGAACCGTAAATTAAATTAAGCCAAGCCAGTGTCATAAACCTAAAGTGCATTTCCAAAGGTTCTCCCATATGAAAAGGAAGTTGGCTTAGAAGGCTTTAACATCCTGACTCTGAGACCCTTAACTGGAAATAAATCAACAGCCTATGTGCTTGTACCCATGGAACAGCCCCCCAGAGTGGATTAAAAATAAATACTTGTGAGAAAGGAAAGTGACAACACAGATGGATTTTCCTTCCTAGACACCTGCCACAAATGAAGGGCTTCTGATGGTGACAGCCAGAGTAAGACTAAATTAGAAATACGAGGGGAAACAGTGTCCCAGTGGTGCTTTCTTTGCTGCCCTGGGTCTCCCAGTTGGCTCTGAAGGAGCAGGAGATGCCAGCCACCCTCTCCAGCTCTGGTGGCAAAGGAGCTATGGGAAAGATGAGGTGGTTTTATCCATCTGACACTGGGATGGGTAAGTCTGGTCTCCTGAGCAGGGGCTCTGGATATACCCCAGTATCTTCTCCCATCTCCTGAAGCTACTGGCTGAATCACTGCAGTTTCAACTGAAAGAATGACTTCACAGTCAAGTAACATAAAGCAGCAGCTAATTTGTGAGCTTGTCCTTGGGAATGCTCTACACAGCCTTGTAAATGCAACGATCATACTGATTTCAGCCAAAGGACTGTCTTTTCATGCACCTCTAACATCACTGAGCACCACGTTTCACCAATAAAGGGCTAATGAACCACAGCAGTTGTTCATATGTTTTCTTACTCCTTCTCCAAAATGTCACAATAAATCTATATTGCTGGATAACAGCAAGCAGATGGATATCGTAGCTTGTAATTTGGCATAGGTATTCTCAATCAAGGCAAAGATTAATTCTCCCCAATGATAACCAGCTTTTTCATTTGTTAGAAGCCCATTATCATTTTCTAAAAGGTATTTCTCAGGACAAGGGTAAAACCAGCTCTCTTTGTCCTCTTGCTTTATCCATTAAGGAGAGATTGAGGGATGGATTTCTGGAGACAAGGGGAGTTAACCACAGAAAATGACATCTTCAAATAAGCATAGAAACAATAGCAAAAAATCCCTAGAAACGCTCTTTGGTGGAGTACATGGATTCACGGAATGTATCTCCTGTTGTTTTGTGAGCAGCCCAGGAATATTTTGCCAGCTTTGTTAGGATTACTACTTCCTTAATGAGATTGAAAAATATACAAAAACCAAAAAACTATTTCATCTTACAATAACAAAAGGAATGTGTCCTTTATTCTAAAGCCTTCAAACTAAACAACAAAATAGGAAAACTATATGGATTTTGCTAGCTGGGCAAAAATAAAATGGGTTTACAGTGCCAGTCCCCTCATGCCATGGAAAGGCCTAAAATTTGTAAGTGAATGCAAACCCTGGCAAATAAAGTGAGCTTCCATCCTGACTTCCAGACCCTGTCTTGTCCCTGATCCTGCAGGAGGTGTGTAGCAACTCGGGGAAGAAAATTTACATTTCCTCACAGTTCTTGTTCTGATTTCAGGATTTCATTAAATGCTCCTAAAAACATTCCCTTAAGGTATTTGTTACCCTTGAATTTTGTTTGCTAATGAGCTCCTAATTGTGGCATAGCAAGTTCATCAACTATTGTACTTTAATAAAACAAAGTGGTACTGCAGCTAATTGTTTGTTAAACTCATTATCAGAGCCCTGCTAGTGCAGAATTTTGTAGCTATTGAATTTTCCAGCTGACACCCTGCGGCAGGACATGGGGTGAGGGCTCTAGCAGAGGTCTCTGCCAGACCCCACTGGGCAGCTGCAGATGGGTACATAAAAAGTGGCACACTGAACTGGGAGGAGAATGAAAATGTGGGCATGGCCTCATTCTTCCTCCTGCTCTAGAAATGACAGTCCCTGGCACAGAAGATTGTAAATTCCTGGTCCCAACAGGGGTCAGCAGTGTCTGTCCAAACTGACTATACACATCATAGAATCACAGACTGGTTTAGGTTGGGAATGACCTTAAACTTCACCAAGTTCCACACACCTGCCATAGGCAGGGACACCTTCCACTATCCCAGGTTGCTCCAAGCCTCGTCCAGTCTGGCCTTGAACACTTCCAGGGATGGGGCAGCCACAGCTTCTCTGGGCAACCTGTGCCAGGGGCTCACCATCATCACAGGGGAGATTTTCCTCCCAATTTCTAATCTAATCCTGTCCTCTGTCAGTTTGAAGCCATACTCTCTTGTTCTGTCACTCTGTGCCCTTATAAAAAGACCCTCTCTGGCTTTCTTGCTGCCATATTTATTTTTTTTCCCTAGTTGAAAAGGCAGTTTTAAATCAAATTTACCAATAAATATCTTTTAAGGAAAATAAAGTCAGAACATATCTTCAAAAAAGCCTAAGAATTACACAACCCAAGGCTGTCAGTATTAATTTGGGTTAAGTCTGCTTTGAAAACCTTGAAGTGATAAAACAGCAGTGATGAGAATGGCTTTAGAGTTCCTGCTTTTCTTACAACCTCCAACAGGGCATCTCAGAGCACCCCTAGATGCTCACTGAAGTCTAGGGAAATCTCTGCACTGACTCTCAGGGGCACTGGGTGGGATCAGTGCAGGTAATTGACAAGTTTTCACTCTCTGCACTCTAAAGAACAATATACTAGTAGAAAATTAATAGCTCAGTTAGTTATTGATTAACAGAAATGCTACAGTGCTCTTACGATTTCAAACTGCTCCTGATTAATGGAAGAGCCAATGGAATTTCCACAGTGATCTCATTGTGTTGGAAGCATCACCGGCAGAGCATGGGCAGCAGAGCAGGGAAAGGGAGGTGACCACAGCAGTCACTACACCTTACCCTGGAAATGTGCGTTACCCGAGCCTGATAAACAGGGAACCTGAACTGGAAAATATATTTCTGTATTAATCCTGGGGTTAAAACACTTTAGGGTTCTGCCCCAACAGATAATTGTATTTCCTTAATCTGTTGGGTGAATGTTTCATTCCTTTTCTGCCTCACTGTTAGTGCAGGAGTTCAGGTTTCTGGTTCAGGGTGTGAGCCCCTCTGACTGGGAAGGCTCCATTCCAAAACCATCTTTACACTGCGGTGCATAATAGTTGCTTCTGTCCATTCCCACCTTTTCTTTCTACTCCCTGCTCTAGTGTGTCAAGGTTAAGGAATAATGAATAATCAATAAGGCCACATCTCCACCAGAGAAATGAAATGTTCCAACCTGAACATGAGAGCTGAAAAAGATTTAAATACAGTTTTGTGTCATCCACTCCAGCTTTGCTAATATGAGCTGTGAGTCAGCATCCTCTTAAATCACTGCAATTGCAATGTCCTCCAAGAACAAGTCCTGCAATTCTTCCCACAGCCCCTGGGAACACAGCCTTCTGGGAAGAGTCAGAAGCCAGAACTGAAGTGGCAGGAACAAAACTACTGACACCACTCAAGTGCTCTCCCAGCAATGGCATCCTTTAAAATAGTGTAAATTGAATCAGTAAGTGCCTTCCAAAGAATGTCTGCATGCAGAGGAACCAACCAGAGCACCTTCCAACATTGACATTAGTGTTATATATGTACATTTATAGATATATTCTATATATAGAACAGATAAACCACTAAACAGATAAACTACCTATTTGGTAAAAGGGAGAATTAGATTTCTAAAATTGCAAGTGATGTTTTACACTAAAAGGTTTTGGAAACAGGGACCATGTTTCCAGTTCTGCCACTGACCAGCTCTGGATGTGAACATGGTCTTTGCTCACTGAGTAACATGTAACACAAATCTGCCATGCAGTGAGGCAGAGGGATTGAAAAAAAACTTGTGCATCTCCAAGGTAAAACCATTCCATTACAAAATCACATTGCTATGCAGTACTCATTCTTCTGCCTATTTAGGCTGAATGTGAATGCAGGCTACTATAATCTTGTGTTATAAAGAAAACACTAAAAAAAACCCAACCAAAAAAGATATACCAACCTCTACTACAGATATAATCAAAACAGGTTTTATTGATTTGCAGGAAGTATTTTGCCATGTGCATCACAAATAGTTATTCATTTATATTTAAAAAAATAATAACCCTACTCTATTTGATAGTTGGCAATACTGAATTAATAATTTTAGCAAATCAGAAGGAAGTTAATGTAATACTCAATTTGCTTTACATCTTCAAAGTCACCTACGGCATTTTACAAGGCAGGTAATATTATCACAGCTGGACACCCTGGTAATCTTTTGAGCTCTTTTTCCCTTTCAAAATAAATGTTACAGATTTACGATGATACTGCTAAAATAGCTGTTAATTTACTTCCAAAGATAAAACAGGTGAATTAACAGAGCCTTGAGCTCCATCAAACTGAACAGAAATGCCAGCAGGGCACAACACAAATGGGAGATCCAAGGCTGCAGATGGACCAGCCACGAGAACCTCCTGACACATCTCCCCATTTCAGGAGAGGTTTGAATCCAATTCCTCCACCCTGGCTTTTTGTTTGTCCTTTGATCCAGAGCCATGGGATTTGCAGAAGATGGCAGATGCTCCACAAGAGCAAACTTGCTATTTGAAAACATCAGGTTGGCTCTTTGACACCAAAACTGAAAGGTAACAAGGACCCCAACACTGAACTATTCCTCTCTTCACTCTGGTGTTCACACTCTGGAAATCCCTTGGAAAGCTTAATGGGCTCAAAACGCCGAGACTAGGAAAGACTCAGCTTTAATTAGCATCCAGTTCAAAATAGCAATTTTAACTCTTCTTCTCTGAGGGATAACTCTTGTGGAGTTTAACCAGTATCTCACCTCTTGGAAAAAGCAAGGCTGTCCCTATAAATTAAGTTCAGTGGAAAAGCTCAAGAGGGATGTACCTGCAGAAAACCACTGCCAGCTCTCTCTGTGCCCAAGGAGACAAATGCTTGATTTGAACCAGTAAGGCCAAATTATGTCTTTTCTACAGAGGACAGATGCTGGATTTATCATGAGCTGGGCTTCTTCCTTACTGAAAAATCCCACAGCCATGAAGTGCCTGACCATACCTGCCCAGGGGCTGCTCAAAGCCCCATGTGCTGCAGCAGGACCAACACCTGCAGCATCTCAAGCTCCTCACAAGCCCAGCGGTGCTTTCTTATGGGCACCAGGTAAAAAATTACTGATGTACTTTACAGAAAAAATATCTCAAGGATTATGGTGATCCTATTTAACCCTATGTTTCCCTCCAGCACCACCCAGGACATCTCAAAGACAGCAGGCACAAAACTTGACATCCTCCCCACTCTGTCAGTGCTCCAAGGAGCAAGCCCCAATGTTGCTGTGTAAGGACCTGGTACAGGAAATCACTTGTAAGTTCATGGTGATAATCTAATTTTATTGAGTTTTCTACTGTCTGGCCATGGTTCCTGCCTAACTTTTAGCAATTATGAAATATTATAGCAAAGGCAGACTCTGTAAGAACCCGGTGTAAATACTCGGTGAATACTAAAGGGTCTCTCCACTAACTTTCTGGATAGTCAATGCTTATTCTTAGAGTTCCTTTAAATACATGTTACTCACAAGAACATTCTGCTCAGGTTCTTTCTTCAATTGCTATAGGATACTATTTCCTGTTCCTTAAATAGAACTTTAAACAAATTTTTAAAATATACATAAAACTCATTTACAAACATTTACATATCAGAAAAGCCTAATCAAAACCTCCCTGATTTCCATGTCAACTGTCATAGATGTTTTAGCAATCAGCAAGCTGATATAAAAAATAAAATCAAAACATATTTTTCTTCTTACATAAACTGTTATAGCAATAGAACGTAAAAAGTTAGAGATCTAAATAACAGTTGAATAGTGGGAGCTGTAAATGCTGGAATGATTGATTTCATAATGTTTTCAGGTATTATAAATAATCTTTAAGTGTCTCCATTGCTTTGATTTGCATAAGCAATTAACAGTTCATTAAGCACAGATTAAAACAAAGCCGAGGCAATACCGGGAACCTGGGTCAGTCAGTGCTGCTCCAACCTCAGCCCTCCAAAGCAGCTACTGTAGATTGTTTGGGGTTTGGCTGGCGAGGGTTTGGTATTGGGGGGCTACAGGGGTGGCTTCTGTGAGGAGCTGCCAGAACTTTCACCCACATCCGATGGAGCCAATGCCAGACCAGATCAACCCACCAGGGCTTATCACCAGGCTCAGTATTGCACTGTGAAAAAACTGTGAAAATGATGTATAAGCCAGGGCTGGAGGCCATGAAACAGTGTGAGACCTCCATAGGAAATTCATAGGAACTTCACAGGATCTCCAAAGGAACTTAGAATCATAGAACAGATCACAGGATCACTAAGGTTGGAAAAGACTCCAAGATCGAGCCCAGCCATTCATAGGACCTTCACAGGAAATTCACAGGACGTCCACAGGGATTCCCCCCAACATCCAAAGCATTTTCCACCCCTGACAGGGTTGGAAGGTCCCCTCGGTGAGCACCCACACAGCCTTGCAAACACACACACGGTTTTGTGGCCTCTCCTGCCGTTCACGTAAAAAATGAAAGGCTTTTGCTCATGGGTGGCCAGGTCCACGAGCTCTGAGCTGCAGCCCCAGGTAGCGGTTATGGGGCATGAAAAGGGAGGATTGGGAGCACAGGGGAAGGAATGAAGACAAGGGAAGATAATTGAAAGTACCAGTGCACTAGTTATGTTGCATATTTCTAATGTAATTAGTATTAATAAGCTGTCAGTCAGAAGATGTAGTTGTTAAAAGGCACTTTCAGTGGGGGGAAATGATAATTGAACTCCTCCATGTATTTGTCTGTATTATTTATTCTGTTGTTTTTTGCAGTTCATTGCCACTGATGCGTGTTTAGCAGAAATGAAATTGAAGAAGTAAACTGAGTTTTTTGTTTATTAACTAGAAAAAAATTTATCCACTATTGCTCTGAGCAGTGCCAGCCATAGGAGGGAGGCTCAGGGAGGTCAGTGGGTCAGTTCTGCACTCAAACCACAATGTTTTTAGCCCATAACTTTAAATTAATTCTGTTCTGATATATACACTTGTTCCTGTGGTACCCAGCATGGCACTACTGCTCCTTTATTCTCTACCAATGGGTAAAGACACTCCAGATGCACTGCAGGTTCCTGTCTCGTGGTTTAACACTGCAGTTCTTAAAGCTGCTCAAATCATGTGCACTGAATAAAATATTCAATAATTTCCCTTTTTCTTTCTTAATTTTTCAATTGTCTGCAAGCAGCTTACAGCATTCTCCAAAGCATCTGTAACAAGAAATTAGTCACTAAATATTTTATACAAATAGTTATTTAGGCTGTATCTTGATCACAAGCAGTTTGCTGTGGATTCAACTGGGACAGAAGGATTTGGATTGGATTTGTACTTCTGTCTGTAAATTGGCCACATGGAGACAGCTTGCTTTCCCTGCTTTGCAAAGCAGCCCTCATGACAACAGTCAGGGTATTTCAGGCTCCAGCATCCCGATGGCCAAGTTAAAGTTATGTGAGCAGTGATTGCTCTCAAATATCCCCAGTACATCACCTTCACTGTGAGCACCTCCTACATCTCAGAGCTATGTGCATCTGTATTTAACAGTGGGGGAAGGGAAAACAGAGTCAAACATGACTTTGGCTCCATGGAGGAGGTCTTGGCTTACGGAGAAACCCTGACTTTCATGTGCAGTGTCACGAAATCTTTCCTCTGTGCTTTGACAAAGCAGCCTCACGCATATTGATATAGATGAGATGTAGGGAAGAAGTTTTCTCCAATGAGGGTGGTCAGGCACTGGCACAGGTTGCCCAGAGACATGGAAGCCCCACCCCAGGTAAACATTCAAGGTCTGGATGAGGCTCTGAGTGACCTGATCTAGTTGAAGATGTCCCTGCTCATTGCAGGCAGTTGGCCTTTAAAGGTCTCTCTGTGATTCCATGTGCCAGACTGTGCATCATCAACTACATGGTCTCTCAGGTGCTCCTCTAGTACAGTCCTGTGCCTCCCATCGCTCCTCACATCCCAGTGGAGCACTGGCCATTAATGTTAACACCAGGAATTTCTCTTCTATGTGTCCTATAAGTAAGAAATGCTGCTTTTTTTTGTCACTTAAACCACCTGCTAAATTTAAGGACGCTGTAACTCACAAACCCTTGGCAGCTTGGCACAAAGGCTGGAAAATGCTGAAAGCACTGACTACTGCAACTGATTTTAAATCTGACTTTGTAAAATCCAGGATGAAGTAACTGAGGGTAACTGAAGTAACCTGGACTGTAATAGCTCCCATCAGCTCATGTTACCAAAATGAAACACTCCTGAACCAGTACCATTCCAGGCAAGGGATACAGGACATTTTCTGACTCAGACTACTAAAGGAAAAAATAGACCTTAGAGGTAGTTAGGAAGAAAAATGGGAACTGCAACACTACCGGAGCCCTGCTCCTGTGTCTGACATCCTGCCCTGTATGGGGTCACAAGGAAACCAAGGTGGGGCTGCAGAGAGCCCAGGTGTCTGGCCTGGACATATCAGGGCTCTTCAGTGGCTTAATGTGACTGAGTTAGATTGTTACAGTTGGAGCTTTGTTTGGAAAATGTTGATTGTTTTCTAAATGTAATTAATTGTGATGATTTGTTGCAGTCATTGAGCACAAGGCCCCAGATAGTGCTCAGCAGAACGTGAGGATGCAGAGCAGCTCAGTCTATCAGCACCTTCCTGGGAACTGCCTTAGACCCCATTCAGGCAGGAAGTCACAAGATGGAAATGGGCTCCTGGAGCTATCTGGGACCTCCCTTTGGTGTCTCCGTCCTTTCTTCCTCCTCCTGCCAAGCTCCAAGGTTAAAATACATGATTTCAGTGCTTTTAAGGACAAGGAAAACTGAAGAGGAACAGATGTTCTTTCAAGGCTTTTCACCTTTTCAGGACAGAATATTTTCAAGGAGCTTTGGATGGGGAGAGTTTGTGGTCGTTAAATAGCTTGTCCCATAATTACAAATAAGGATCCAGCTGAGGCACAACTCAGGGCTCATTTTCAGGACATATGGCTGATCCTCAGCCACAGGGGGACCAATCGCCCACTCCCTGGTAGAGCAAGAGACTCCCCAGAGACACATCAACAACTGCTGGGGCTCTTCTTCTCAAGCCATTGCTGATACAGCAGCTGGCCCCACCACTGGAGGCAGGATTTCAAGCCATTTTCTAAGTTGCTTATTACCACAAGGACAAAAATTATTTTCTTCCAACCAGGTTTTCTTGTGTCAGCCATTCAACATGTTCCTATGGTTTTTTCCTCCCTTTCTTATTACCTTTTCTGATAGTAAAGACGTTGCAGATGGGCATCAAACTGTGCAAAATGTAAATTATGATTGGGCAGAGTCAGAACATAAAAAATAAGTTATTTGGATGCATTTTTTTTTCCTAAGGACCACAGCACATATGGCATGCTAAAAAAATGTCTCGTGTTCATTAAGGCTAAATGAGACAGGTTAGAGAATCATGGGCACCAAATGGAAAACTTGGGCAAAAAAAATGCTGGCTGGCAACTCATTCTGCTGATAATATTTTTTGGATGTTTCCCTCCTGCCCTCTCTCCCTCATTTTTTTTTAACTGCAAGGACATTTTTGCAAATATTTCACAAATATCTGATGGCTGTTGCTTAGGAATCTGTCCGCCCCGCTGTGCCTCCCTCATTTGAAGGTCATAATCTTCAGTTTGTGAAATCATAATTATCTCGCTAGCCAGTAACTCTGATGTCACAAATGGAGGATTATGATGACTTCAATGAAAAAAGCAGCAGTGGGAGAAAATGAACTCCTCAGCCACCAAGAGCTTGTTTTCCTCCCCCCCCAAAAAAGGATATAGCGGAGAAAAATATCAGCAGAATGATCTCCAAATAGACTATTTTCTGCATGGTATCAGTGCCTCTTTCAGAATATGAGGGTAATTTCTGGCTTGTGCCAGTTTAACGCAGACTTCCACTTTATTTTAACACATAGCAGATCTTATATTTAATGTAATAGCAGAATCTTGCTACTTCTTGTGGAGCTCATACAGAGACCTCAGAGTTCTTCTATAAAAATGAAATGAGCCTCCCTGTAACCCTCAGCAAAATGAAATGGCCAAGGTTCACCCCAAGGTCACTTATGCCTGGGGCTTCACTACTGCCAGGTAATTCACCACTGTAACAAAAAATATAACAAATAAACACTGTCTGTCAGATTAATAAAGTATTTAATGTCCAACTCTCCTTATTGCTTGTTATTAAGCATCCCTGCCAGCCTAATGCTAAAAATGCAATGACCAGAGTGGGTGACTTCTCTTCCCAAAAATCACAGAATCTAGAATGGGTAGGGTTGAAGGGGACCTTAAAGACCATCTAGTTTTGACCCCTCTACCACAGGCAGGGAATCTTCCACTAGAAAGGGGGTGAACTATCCACTAAAAATGGAGAAGAGAGACCATAGCAGAGCTTAGACCATCCTGATGCATTTCCCCTCTCTGTATCCCCTCCCTGTTGTACAGACTGAAAGACTCATATGCCCCAGACTTTATTTAGTTCTTGGAAATAGGACTGAGACGATGGCGCTGACTTTCCTCCAGGACAGTCGCTCTGGGAACACGATTCAGCAACTTTGAGTGACATTATTTTGAATAAAGCTATCAATGTTTCTCCTGAAGAGTTTGGAATACAAGTAGATTTCTGTTGTCACTATAAACGCTAGCAGCGTGTCTCTTGGGCATCAAATAAAATACATTTCAATGTTGCTGTCTGCTTGAATGAGACATTAAAAGAGCTATATTCCGAATTCCTGCCGTTTTATAAAAATATGAACTAATAGTGCAATGACACCATTCTCCTGTCTCTTCCCACTGCGGATCTTAGGCACTACCTTGCAATACCTCCATGTGCAAAAGCAGCAGTGCACTGGGACCAACCCCAAATGTGGAAAACACGATGGATTCTGACACAGGAATGAGAACAAAAGTATTTAATGGTGGAGATGTGGGAAAAAAACGAAATTCCCAAATCGCAACCATGTTCCCTGCCACTTGGCACTGGTGCCAGGCTGTGTAACTCGGAGGGGAGTAAGTGGCAGCAATTGCATCCTCGCAGAAGAGATGTCTTCCAAAGGCGTATCACAGCAACAGCATCCTCAACTTCCTGGCTGCGGATTTCAGCAGCAGAGGGGAGAATACGTGGGGAAATAAAAGCACAACAGCTGTAGTGCCACAGGCCCCTGGCCTATGGAATATGTTAGGAGACCGATGCGCACACCCACTATTCTCAATCATTAGAAACAACATATGGTGGGTTGGTGTTCGTGCTGCCTTTCTCTGCCTGCCCTCTTTCTGCTCAAGGTATAAGTAAATTAGGAGAGAGTCAGGCTGCACACGTGAGCAGGGAATCGCAGAGGAAAGGACCATATGGGGTCAGAAGGACGCGTAAATTCTTTATTGGAGTTATTTAAAATCTTCAACGCATCTTCATCAATTCTAAAAGCTCCAAAGGCACTGAAAAATAATCCCATTTTGTCTTTGTGTGGCCAAAACCTTTCTGTGCTTTTTTCTGTTCTCACAGCAGCTGATATGCCCCGTCATCACCATCATTGTTCACAAACTCCCAAAGCACAGAGCACGGGGCATAAAACAATAACACAGCATTTGCAAACAAAGTGACAACAACTGAGATGGCTCATCCAACTCTGAGAGCATCCTGCAAGCTCTTCCCTGTATTTACAACACAAGGTACACATCAGCTTGTGAAATAGGCCAAAATCCAAATTGCTGTCTTTGGGACAGCCAAAATGGTGTCAGACAAACACCCTGAGATGTGCAGGGTGGCCCATGAGTGCCCAGATGTGGGAGATGGGTCCTGAGAACACCTTTCACATGAGCTGCCCTGGAGCAGCCACAGCTGCCACTGAGTACAGTGGGCAAGGATCAGTCTTGAAGCAGTAGGAGAAAACACAGGGATGGCGTGGGATAGGGGTGCAGATAAAGGCACAGACTCACCGCACTGCAAGGACATCAGGTGAGTTAGATATGTTCCTAGGATCTGGAAGACAGCAGGACCAGGATTTGACTGTGAATTGCACACATCATTGGGGCACTGGGAGCACTGCGGCTTGCATGGATAGGCGCAGGAAAAAAGAGCAGAAGTCTTTAATTCACCTCTGTCAAAAGCAGGATTATGAGTTTCTCCTAACATTTAGACTGCTTTTGATGCTGCAAAAGGTGATATAAGAAATGTCATTGCTGCCAGAGGAGCGGGGGATGGTGACACCAGACATTGCTGCAGCCGTGACTCATCGTGAGAGCTCGGGAGAAATGACACGCGAGTTGGTGTCACGACTGTGGAGTTAACCTTTGTCACCTCTGTATTCAGCTGACTGAGCTTCCCCTTTAATGAAGCAGTTTGATTTATGTAGGAGTCATTTGCCTTCATAAGAAATTTATTAAATGATCATCTTTTTTTCCCTCCAGATTTGTCACTTGAAACGTGGTAATTGGTGTTTAAACCTGCAATGGCATGTCATCAAATGAGTTCAAACAACCTTACACATTCCTTGCTCTCCGTATTGTAAGGAAGCTCGGCTGTCAGTGGGACAGGAGGACTCCAAAGACACAGAAAAATCCTGGCATGGAGATGCTGCCTCAGGATGCTGATGGCCTGGGAACGGCACATTCTTTTCCCTCCCTCATTGACAAGAGACTTAACAAGAACGAGGGAGCAGCATGACCCGCCTTGGTACCTGAAGTGGTATCTGGCTCTAAACCTCCATCTCAGTTCAGCAAAGTGCTTCAGAAAACAAGAAATCCAATGAATTCAATGAGGACTAATTCCATGGTTAACATTAGACATGTTTGAGTGTGTTGCTGAACTGCATCCTAATCTCCCACTCTCTTGGCATCTCAAAACATGAAAACAATACAACCATGCCAAGAGTCTGCTATAAAAATAATTGCTTTTAGTTTAAAAAATCAAATTATAAAATATCTATAGAGCTACAGTCAGTCTTAATTTCTCTGCAAGTATCATTTTACATTAGATCTTTGTTTTTCATTCAGAATTTGAATCAAAAAAGTACTTCTGTTTTAATTAGTTTTATAAATTTGCTGAGCTAAATGAATACAGTAGTAAAATCAAAACTACAGAAAATATGCGTAATCTCAGCAAACTGTATTACTTGTGGAACAAATTGTAAATCTAGTGCTTAATTGAAATTATTTGAAATGCCAAGATGTGAAAACTGTGAATTATGCTGCCACACAAAATCTACAGCTCATTTTAATAAACTATAATAGCCTCAGCTACAAAATGTTGGCATTTGAAAGGTTTCCATCTATACATGTAAATTTTGTCCCATGTTATACATATACTTTTAAGACCTCATTTGCATCCTGATTGGATCAATGATTGCATAAAACAGCCCTTGGGCTTCTGTTTGGAGCAGCAATGACTGAGGGAGTGATGCAGTTGGAAGATATGAAATTTGGAAACCCAGCTGGCAAGGTGTGGATGCATTAGCCCATGGAACCTGGGAGTCCTTAAGGCTTCCTCTGTTTACTGAGAGAATAGCAACTTCCAGCACTGTGGTGCAGCCAGAATTACCTGAAAAGGGTGGCTTTCCCAAAGAGCCGAGCATCCTTGGAAGCACACTCCTGCCTCACCCTGTGGGTGCTCAAGCCAGCATTCTGCTGTGTTTCTACAAGGACCACAGCCCAGATGCCAGCCTTTCCTCCCTGGAATGTCACAGACTGCCAAGCAGATGAAACCCTCTGCCTCAGAAGCTGTTTGCAGAAGAAGCCCAATGTGTCACACTGCAGATGGCTTCTAATGCCCCAAACCACACCTAAACCTCTGCAGACAACCAGCTCCAGAGAATTCAGCTGGTGTGTGGACACGGACAAGGGTTTAGATGAAAAGCAGAAGAGTTTTCAATTCATTCTGTGACAACAACTGGAGACTTTTGTTCTAGATGATAATCTCAGTTTTCTCAAAACTCAAAGTATAATTTAAACTACACTTCTTTTTCCTTGTGATGGCTCAGTGTCAAAGCACTGTGAGTGGCAGATTAGCAATATTTGATTTCAGCTTTCAGGGCTTTAATAATCATGGGAAATTGCTCTTATAAGCAGGGTTTCCTTGCCCACTGGCTGCTTTGTGGATTGCTAGGACAAAACCTACCTATAAATGCAGAAATTGTATTTCTGTACAGCTCTGCCAGCTGGCCACACCATTATGCACATAATTCCTTCTACTTGGGTATCTCAGTAGGAAAAAACCCAAATGCTAAATTGAATACATCTTAGGAATATCAATTTAATTAAGAGGATGACAATAGGATGAAAAAGGCAGGAGGGTGTTTATTAGAATAGATTTCTGCCTGCATTGCACTGATACACCTGTGCCCATGTATTGGTATATTCTAGTGGAAAAAACCTATGTAATCTGTACTATGTCACAGTGAACATCAGCATCACACATACCTGTTTGGAACTGAGCAAAGGAGACAAAAATCTCACCCTGTGCTGCAGGAAAGGGAACAGATGGTGCGAACATTCACACACACACAAATTCACACTTTTTGATGACACAAGGTTACTAGCAAGATCCTTCCATGCTTATGCTTGAAAGGATTATGGACAGAGTTAGTCATTCTGGATTCACCACTAAAATCGACTGTAAAAGGGCTGCAGCAGGTGAGGAGCTGCGTGGTGGAATAGGGGATGGCCAGAGACCTGCAGCCATGGACTGGGCTCACAGTAAGCCACATGCACACCTCTCTCCACAAGCTCTGAGACATCAGCTCAGCTCTGAGCTTGTGGAGTCTGAATATCTCCCTGGAGATATTCCAGAACTGTCTGGATGCAATCCTGTGCCATGTGCTTTGGGACAACCCCGCTTAAGTAGGGAGGTTGGACCAGATGACCCACTGTGGACCCTTCCCACCTGACCCATTCTGTGATTCTTCTCTTCAGTTGACCACTGAGCACTTCCATGCACAGCTCCAGAGTACCTTCAAACCCCACAGAGCTGCCTGTTGGTACCCAACATGACCCAACACACACAAACAGCAACCCAGCGCCCACAGAGTCCCGCGTGTTTTATTTAAGAACATATATGCAGATGATTCTCTAGAAAGCACACTCTATAAATAAAACATGTTTAATAACTAAGAAAGCCAAACAAAATAAATAAACCATGCTACTGAATGGCAACTTCCTCTGCAAAAGAATCTGTAAAACACTTTCCAGGGTTTGCAAAGTGCCTGCCTGCAAAATATTTTGCATGATACAGTGCTATTCCTTAAACAGCTGTGACGGTCCACATGGTGCATTGCCTTACAAACTCCCTGCTGTACTCCCTGCTCTCAAACCAAACCAACTCAAACATTAGCGGGAGTCAGCACTCCATTTTATAACTGCAAGTATGATTTATTAGGAAAAAATAACTCCTACTTTATTTTCCTACTGCTGGGAGTCAGTGTGGTCCTTCTGAGGTGAGGAACACCGGGCAAACCTGTACCAGCTCACTGCCCAAACTGGCAGAGTCCCCACAGACCATTAAGGGAAGCAGTGAAGCCTGATGTGCTGAATGATGTTCCCACAGCTTTACATCTCACTTCTAGACACTTCTTTCACCTGCAGAGTGGAGTGATATGAATCACACTGAGGTCTGAGCTTATCCTGGTTTATTTCCATCTTTGGATGGAAGCCTGAAGCCACCCCGACCTGCGCTGATGCTAGAAGGGATTGGGCAGCAGTCATGCTCCTGCTCCTGCTGTGAGGATAAAGCAGGAGATGAGGTGCAGGGGGGAAATGTCTGGTCCCAGCCAGGCAGTAGGGAGATGTCCCCTTGGGACACAGCATAGGTTCAGTCTGCTGCAAACCCCACTGAAACTGCTCTAATAAATTTCTGCTGCTGTCTCTGCAAAAGGGCTTGTCCACTTCAGCTCTCTGTGGGTGGGAGGCTTATTTCCATGGGATGGGCTGGCAGGATTGAAGCCAGGCTTGTAAGAGGTGGCTTCCAGAGTCAATTTGTTCTTCTCTGCCCTTTTTTATTCTCTCTATAAAGCTGAGCACACAGGAGGAGAACCAAATCCAATTCAGCATCAACTAATTTTTCTCAGGACAGAAGCTCCCTTTCATTAAAAAAAAAAAATCGTCAGTAATTCCATACATGCCACAATCTGGTGAATTACCAGAATGTATTCGAGACAGAAAGCTCCTGCTTTGGAGAGAGCCCTAATTGTTGGCTTCCTTGCTATGCACTACACACAGCTTGCCTTGTTTCACAGCCAGAAGTGCTGCTGTATCTTTTTGTCTTCCTCTCCCCAGCAACTCGGCTATTCTTCGGAGACGTACCGTAAGTGCCAACAGGTGGGATGGGGCGTTGGGAGGGAGAGGCTACAAAGGACCATCTGCACGGGCACAGAATGCACAATGCACGGCCAGCAACGCTAGAACATCTGTCTGCCTCCAGCCTCTTCACCTATTGCAAAGGTTACGCACCAGCTCCGTGCCAGCTGCGTCAGGTACTCGTTTGAAAGAAAAACACCCCAGCAGTAGCCTGTGGGGACATATTTTTGGTGTCTTTATGTATTGTAAAAATACAAAATTCTGCCTAATTCAAAGCTAAAGTGTCCTCCCACTTTTCTAGCACAGGAGATGTTACTGTGCTTGATCAAGTGTGTGTTTACTTGATGAGACTCTCCCATGTGGGTGCAGGACCCCTCTCCACATGACAACAGTGCAAACCGTGTGCTCTGCCTGCATAAATCTTGGGATTATACAGGCAGTCAAATAATTTCCAGCCAGATTTCCCAACAATAATATTGAAGCAGGGAGCTTAATACTATTAACACACTATCAATCACACACAAACCCACAGAGTAACCCAGAGACAACAACTTCCCCCTTACTCATCATGGATTTTACTACAAATAAACAAAAGCATTCCCACCCTGCACTTTCCCTTTCCAAGACTGCTGCCAGCTCTGACATTTTTTATATTCCTCTGAGTAAACCAGTGCCAAAAATTTCCCTATCTTTAACAGCAACCGAAGCAGCAGCTACAGAGGACTCCTGCAATCCTCAGTCCTTCACCACGAAGACTAAGCCAAACGCCAAAATTCTCAAACAATTCCTTTGGCTAAATCCCAGAGTTTCATCTCTTCTGGCTTTTCAAAACTGCACCTTTGCTTCTAGCAAAGTGTGTTCCCCACTGACAAGCAGGCAAGGAACAAGGAGGAAGATGTTACGTGTCTCAGGTGGTTTGAGGTCAGCAGGATGTCGGCACGGCAAGCTGAGCACAGAGGTGTTTCTCAGTTGGCATTTGCAAAGGAGAAAGATGGAAACCTGTCTCGTTACCTATTCAATCTAACATAGCCCGGGAAGTCCTGTCCTTTTTTGTTTGTTTGAACATCATGTTTTTAAACATGTTTTGTTAATACTTTATGGTTTTTTTGGGAAATACTTGGAGGAGGTACCACCTAAGGAAATGGAAGTTTCACAGAGTCCGCCTTGAAATGTGGTTCCTCTCTACATGACATTTTAAATTCCCAAGAGCCGGGATTCCTGTCATTTTTATGAAACTGTTTGATGCCTGTTTGTAACTCTCTGCCTTCCCAGGTTTCCTCTCTATCCCTCATACCCAACAAGCTGCTCCCTGACTGACACCACCGCGCTGGCATCGCTGCGTTCACACCCTGCCAGGCACTGCTTTCCAGGGTTTGTTTTTTACACCAGCCACTGGTAAATGAGGCTGGTGTGACAGACCACTGGCTGGATAATGAGTTCATTCTCCAGACCCACCGAGAGCAAGGTACTTTCCTGGCCCATCTGTTCTCTACACTCCTCACGGCATGGCTCCGGGAATGCTGTTCCTAAAGAGAGCAGCAAACACCCGGCGGACTGCTGATGTGCAATAGACCCCGGGTTGATGGCCTCTGTAACACACAGTGCAAAGCTTTCTCAGCCGAAAAATGGGAAGAGACAGAGCACTGGGATTACATCAGAGCCATTGCTGGAAAGTCTTAAACTGGAGAAAAAATCAGGGGAGATAGAAAGTCTCCAGAAGGCTGAAACAAATCTAGCCCACACATTGCACAGGCACAGTGATCTTCCTCGGCCACCTGTTTCCTCCACATTTTCTAGAAGAAATAAAAGCTCCAGGCTAGTCACAGGTCTGTAAACAGAAGTGGTCAAAAGTCAAAGCAAAGATCTAGAGAGACTAGAACAAGAAATTACACTTAAAATACCAAGCTAGGAAGTTTATCCAGTCTTGACTGAAACTGGCACACCTGACATCACAAAGGAAAAAGGAAAAAAAAAAACTGTTAAAAAGCCTAGGTAACATTTGCAAATATTTTTAGAGGAAAGGAAAACTGGTACCTTGTTCAACTGGGAGAAGGGATGAGTAAAAATTGATGGGGGTTTGGTATACTTGAGTGGCAAGCGGTTTAACAAAGATAACTTGGGCTCTGTAATGTACCATCTCCTCAGTACAAAAGTGTGGCAACAGATGACCGACAGCATCACATTTCAAACTGCCTTAAAAAAAAGTTCTGTGTGTTTTTAAACACATTGTCCTGCAGAACTTGCTGCTGCTTGGTATGAACAAGGGGCAGATGTGAGTGATTCATTAATGCCTTGAGGCCGATGAAGGTCAGGAGAACATCCTCACTCACATCCAACAGGACATTGTAACAATGAACTCTCACAGCTAGGGTTGGATATGAGCCAGCTATTAGCAGATAGAATTTGCTCCAGGTAAATCCTTCCACAGCTGCCTATTATGCTCTACCACATTATTTCTCCTGACAGACACAGCACTGTCCATATAGATCACAGGTGCAATCCAGTATGGAAATCCTATCTGGTTGTGCAATACATTACTGTCCTCTCCCTGACTGAAGTAATGTCTGAATTAAACTGTAATATCTCATGACTGGAACCTTTCTTTAATTCATACTGAAGACTACTCACACAATCTATGCACTGAACAAAGTAGTAAATTCACCTCAACATCTTTATGCTTTCCCATAGTCTTTAAATCATTCATATTCAGACTTTCTGTGTGTTCTGGATTGGATGGAAATGTTTCTAGTCCATAACTTTTCCATTAATGTTTTTTTGTGGAATTAACTCTTTAAAGAGAAAGCTCTGTTCTTTAATAATCAGAAGAAAGAGCAAAGCCTACGCTTCACTGCTGCAGGATGAGCCCGGAGAAGCCCTTGGGCTCTGAGCCATCCTGGAGCAAGGTCCCAAAATCAGGCCCTGAATACATCCCTAGTGGGGACCCCTGGTGGCCTAGTGGTTAGCATGCAGGACTCTCACTGCTGCGACCACGGGTTCGAATCCCAAGTCCCCCGGGCAGATGGTAGCTCGTTAGCCCTGTGAGGCCATCCATCTATGAGAAGGTCACTCTAAACAAACCTACGTCCTGAGGACCTCACTGCCATTGTCCAAGCTTGCTTGGCCCCGGCAGATGAACCTTAGGATTAAAGGGTGGGCTCAGTTCAGCGCAGGCTGTGTCTCACCTAAAAAATCCATTGCGCAGGCTGGAAAGGTAAAAGACCTTTCCCCAAATCTTCGTTCGCGAAGACTGGCCATTATTATTATTACATCCCTAGTGAAGAACACACATTGCAAATGGGTAGCTGATGGGGTGGCACCTCCCTCCCTCCACCAGTGTTGAAGGTGTCCTCCCCCTGTATAGGCAAAGAAGTTCAGCAAACTCCCCTTTCTCTCACACGATGTGCTTCTGTGAATGAAACCCTCCAAATGTGCTTGCCTGTAACACAAAATGCAGTTATTCTGCAAGACATGATAAAAATCTGAAAAGAAGTTTGAGAACACACTCCACTGCATCATCTGCAGAAGCTAAGGGGGACGAACAACAGAGCTGCATGGTAGGAAACCAAACACTTCACTGCAGTGCACCTAATTTGTGAGACATCTCCCAAAATCAGCCTCATTGAGACACAGCATGCCAAGGGCTCACAGGTAAAAACCACCACTGAGTACAAGAAAATACATTAAAACCACATTATGGGGTTTGACAGAGTCCTCTAAAATTCAGAGAAAGACCTTCCTCAGCAAGGACTCTGTACACCAAGACACTGCAGCCTTTAGGGTATCAATGACACTCACTGTCCGTCTCTTTTGACAATTGCCCTTTTCTCAATGAACTCTTTTTCTTCCATGGGTTTAACCCAGAGCTGGAAGGTCTCCATAATCACTGCTATGAAGGCTGCTAGTCTGTGTATTGTTTCCTTAGATACTCCAAATTTCTCGCTTAAGGCCAGTCTCTCAAACACAAGGGGTTCTCCCCCATGCCCTGAGAAGGCTTGTCCTCCTGCAGTGCTCTGCAGCTGCTCCCAGCTTCTGTCTCCAGCCTCTGACCTTTCCAAGGCTACCTGTGAAATCCCACGTTCAGTAAGAGACTTTTTAAAGCAAACAGTTTACATATGATTAATTCTGCCTGTAGACCTCAAAAAAACCCCTTCCTGATTAACAAAGGTCACTGAATCTCAAAAGTTTATGGCAAACAATTCAAATATATTACAGCCCTCCTATAAAAAATGAAGTAGAAAAAGCTCCTGGTTTTGTCTGGAGAAAATAGATTGTGGCTGAAGACAAGGCAAGAAGTTGGGTAGATACAAACTGGAAAACTAATAGAAGAGCAGCTGTGGGTTAACATCAACAGCTGGAGAGGCAGGACTTCTTGTCACAGCAACCCCCAGATACAGAGAAAAAAAATATCCTAACAGTGAGCACTGCTGGAGCTCCTGTTGGAGTCATTTGGCAGTAGGATATTCTCTGAGTGCTTCGAGGTTGCATTTTCCCTTCAAGGATGTCAAAACATGTTACAGAGGTATGACATGGCTTTATCTTCATTTACAATGAGGGGAACTGAGAGGAGGTGATGGAAAGTCGTTTTGTCCATATGAGATAGAGGGTCATCAGCAAAGATAGAACCCTGGTCCTTAACCCTCCAGCATTGCTGCCACCCTCCACAGCCTCCTCAGGGAAGACAAGGTTTACAAGTGCCAGCAATTCCTGTTGCAGGTTCTGTGCCTTGGAGCATGCCAGGACTTTTCAGTGGTGACAGTCAGTGACAGTGTCACCCAGCTCAGCACTGAGGGCCTTCCAGCTGGGCTGGACACCAAAAAGCCATGGTGGCACAGAGACTGTCCTACTGCAGAGCAGGCAGGGATGCTCCAGCCCTTGGTGAGCTTTCACAGCTCTCTGGGACCAGCAGAGGAGCAGCAGTCCTCTTTGCTGAGGAGAGCATATGGAAACATTAAGCGGGAATCCTCAATCATCTTCCCACATGTTCCCATCATACCTTTCTCTATTAGGCAGCCGTGACTTTGCTAACCTGACTGATCCATAATTCATAACTATTATCCATGCTCAATAATTACAGTGTTAATATTTTTGTAATTTAAAAGTACCTTTCTCCAGCAGAGTTCAACCTGTACCACTGACTAATGCACAATTTAATATTTAAGTGTTTATGAGCAAAAATGATCTCTCTCCTCTTTCTTCCCAATTCACACTATCACACGTTTTCAAAATGTTAGGGAAAAGAGGAATTTTAAGAAGGAATATGATTACTTCAAAGCAAAATTTAAAAATTATGAAATGCATAATGCCCAATCTATCAATCAAAGCCAATTCTGCAGTACAGACACACTGAAAGCTCTTCAGTTTCTAATCACTAATAGGTAACACTATCAAATTCAGCCCTAGACTCTATTAGAATTGCAGTAGAAAAGCACTTAATGTAATATCCTAAGACAGCTCACCAAATCCTGCTCACTTGGCTCAAAGACAGAACCAAAGATGTTAATAATTTGACAGCTTCCTTAACCAATGTGCTTTATCAATATGCTCAGAAAAGGAAATAAAATACCTGTACAGAACTTCTGTAGATTAAAAAAATAAATCTAACTTGTATTCATCCAGAGAACTGTGATTTTTTCCCAGATTTGTGAATTACCCATGGATGTCTCAGCTGTCATGCTGTCCCGGATGCAGAGCCCATCATCTCCCAGTTGCAAACCACATCATTTCCATTCCTTCCTTCTGACTATATTAATTTCAGGCTTGTTTCTAGCAGGATTTTTTATGTCTTCATTTCCTAATTCCTCATTTTCCCATCAGTCTCCCAAGAACCACAAACACAACGTTGGCAGGGCAGCGATGAACTTCATCCAGCCTCCTCTCTTTCAGCTGTGCCTTGTTTCCTTCACCTCCTCCCAGGGAAGGACAGGCAGAGACACCAAGCATCTGTGACCAGGTCCAGTACTCATGTCCTCTCTTTTAAAATTATTTTCAACCTCCAACTTCAGATTTTCTAAGGTTTTCTTACTCTCCAGATTAAATGTCACTGAGAGCTGCTGTAAAGCAGCAGAGAGGGAGCAGAACCGCCCAGCTGCAGGCAGCAGCACAGTAGTGATGAGGGGATGTAGCAAACACCGAGTTTACACACATACAGAGACACTGTGAGCTGGTGACAAGTAGTACAAAGACTTACTTGATGCAAAGACAGAATGACTGCATTGCTTATGTCAAAAAAAGATCAGTGGAAGCATAACAACAGACCATTCTGCATGCGACACACACCGCATAAAAGCACAAAAAATACTCTTTATGTTTCCTGGGCTTTTTTAGCCTAGTTTCTCAGGAAAAAAACAAGAGATGTGCAATTGTTCTGTCAGTCATTGCTTCCCCAAATAACTTTTGAACCTGTTGGCTGATCTCAGGTTTGACAGATAGGCTGAGGTCTCAAAGGGATCACGTTCCTATCAGATGCATGAAAATAATAAAGACTCAAACTAGTGCCTTTACTGAGCTGCCCCCTGTGCTGTGGCTGCCTCTGCTCTGTACCTCAGGGGTACCAATTAGCCCACGAGCCAGAGCAGCTCTGTGGATAAGGAACAGCTGGGGTAATGCTTGCTTACACCCTCAGACAATGCATATAGCAAAAACAACACTGCAAACATTCCAACCACAGGACACACTGAGATGGGGGCTTCTGCCTTCTCAGCTCCTCCAAGCACACAGAAATCCAGAGCAGAATCCCAAAATGCTTGTGCTGGCAGCCTGAGCAGCTGGCCTTGGTGTCTTTGGTGCTTACTTTGTCCTCCAAACTGAGTCCCTGATATTTGCAAGCTCCCGTGTGCTGTTAGTGCTGATGCCCCAAGGATTGCCCTGTTTCCCCAAGGCTCAGCAATAAATGGCATTACCTTCCTTGACCTCCCCTGTCTGCCCCTTGGAGCTGCAAACAGGAATACAACCTTCACTGCTAAAGCACACATACATTTTCCTGCTGGAATTACAAAAAACCAGAGAGGCATTGCCTGGCAAAGAGTAAAATTCCTGTTTAGTTTTAAGAGAATCCATATGACAGGGAAGCTACAGGACTCTCATTCTAATAGCCAATGCTGCTAATTAAAACTGTTTTGGAAGATCTGCAGCCAGCATATAAATCACCCCTCTATATGCTATAAATAAGAGGCAGATACGGAATTGAATAGCACCCATTTGTCAACGGAATGAAGAGATTTGATTGTGCCTTTTTGAATAATAAATCCAGACATACCTAGCAGGGCACGGAGAGTTGCTCCAAGTGTCTCTTTTATCAAACAACAATGATTATATTATAGGGTATGCATTATAGGGCATCATCCATTTCTCTTGTTTTCTCATTTATTGCTGACATCCTCCCTCCCAGACGAAACATTTCACTCTGTACAGTATGTGTTCATGCAAAGATCTCAGAAGTCAGGCAGGAGCAAACACTACTGAGTCTCCTGATGTGATGTGTACGTACTAGAATGTATCACAGAGCAGAAGGGAGATTTGTAGGGAAATTGAGCCATGGAAGCCTAAATACACAGGGTTTTTTTCCTATATATTTGCCCATAGCACTTCTAAAGGACACTCAAAATGCACTGGGAATCAGACAGAGGAAAGTCATATTGTTCTTCTTGTCAATGGATGACCATTTATACAAAAAAACACAGAGAACCAAAGCTAAATTCCTTAAGATCGTGTTATAACATCACTGAACAATGGAAACTCCAAAGACATCCACACAAACCACCAGATTCTTAATAATAATAATAATGAAAAGTTACCTCACTCCTGTGTGGAAATCTCTTCTCAATCATGAACACTACATCCCACTCACAGCCACCATGTCTTTCTCACTGGAAAAAAACCAAACAAATGGGCACCAATTAGGAAATGGCATTTATTAGTGTTAAGTTCAGCGTAGCTTCAAATCTTACACATGCACCCATAAAATAGGAGATTTAGGAGTCCCTGTCACACAGAAGGCTGCAGAAGGTTAATTGAGTTCACTGTAGAGGTATCATTACCTCTGTTAACATACCTCAGGAAAAAAGCACATCAGTCAGGTTATGAAGATAGATTTATTTTAAGCCTTTGAAACTATTTGTCAAATTTTTGCCCTCTGACAGGATGATGATTCCTCTTGCTTTGTCCCTAAAACCCACTACAAGTGAACAGCAACTTCCACAGCATCCCCTCGACCATGGGTTTTGCACTTTCCATGTGCAGATGTCCTCATCCCACCCCCTGGTTGACTGAGACACAGAGAAGCCGTGACCTCTGGCATCTGCTTCCATTTACCCAAAGGAAAAACATTCTTTGGGATGGACCATGGGATCTCATGCAGGCTTTCCTTTCCCCTGCTGAAGAAGCAGCTGCTGGCTGGAAGCCCATGAAACCAGCCCAAGGAGCTGCAGAGAACTTCCCAGGGACTGTGCCTTTGTCTTCACTTCTGTTAAAGTGGGGAGAAACAAGAGGGAAATCTCTCCATCTGGAATCCCTCATTCCGCTTCCAAAACAGCAGCAACTGCCTACAGTCCTTTCAATATCACCAGGATAAACAGCATCCTTGTGGCCTGCTCCTCATCTGCTCAGGCTAGTAAAGCTGTGACCCATGTGTACTTATTTTATCAACAATAACTGTAAATCAGGATGATTTTATTATTTTGATGTTATGTTTGCCAATAAAAAGGAAAAGACAGTGCTAGGCTGAAAGAATTTGATGGCTACACATTGATTTTGAAATCCCAGCCATGCTGCCCACATCCTGAGGTGCTTACCTGCCCCTTGAGTGTCTAAGTAATGTTCTAGGCACTACAAGTCAGGCCATGGCTCCCATGTCACCAGCTCTGCAAAGACTTTGCAATCACTGTTTAGTGCCTGATGATGATACAAAAGCTACTGCAGAGCCATTCACAACACACACACACATACAGAGCACAAAGCAAGCAGATGGGACTCAGAGCACAAAGAGGATAAAACATCATTTTAACAAAATCCGTTTGTTCAGATGACCTGAACTTGAAATTAAGGTGTTAAAATCCAAGACAAGGAGGATTTCTGATTGGCAGCCAGTGATGTCAGCTCTGTGCCAATTACAGAGGGAATTCATGTGGCTACCTTTAAAAAGAAATAATTCCCTCTCTGATACAGCAATAAGACATTGTAGACAGCCCATTTGCAGGGGATTACACGGGACTTCTCAGGTAGTTAAAGTCACTGAGCCTTTTGACCTTGTGCCTCCTAACACTACTGGAGGCATAATCACACTGCTTATCATGTGTGTCTTATTGTTTAAACAAAGCTCAGCCACCCAGCAAACTGAGCCCTGAACCTCGGGCTCATTGGCTATGAATTATTATGCTGAAACAACATAAATGTAATAAACAGAGCTATTTATTAGTTTATTCTATGATTTCAGAAATGACTACACAGACTAAGAAACGAGAGGAAGGCTGTGCCAGGCCAGAATGAAAGCATTTCTCAGGTCACTGCCTTAAACAGAGATATTTCATGCTACCACAATGCTTACACAGGACAAGTAAATCTTTGCACATTGCAGTCTTGAAGTCACTAGAACTAATTGTCTCTCCAGATGGGATCTGAGCTTACTCGCTGTCATAACATTCAGCATATAATGAACATCAGGCAAGGTGAAAATTGATATCAAGAGCACTTCTAAGAGCTAAAAAGTTAACACCTAAATTGGAAATCAATATATGCTTTAAGTATTGATCAGCAGAACAGAAATCTTCAGGTTTTTGCCTCTGCTGACTGAATACTGTTATAGGTTGAGCTGAGGTCCACTGAAAAACCGTACCTTTAACAGTTACTTTTAAAAAAATGCACAAAGTAACACAACCCTACACTTTATGGAGTGATTGCCTAACTCTACCACAGCCATGTGCATCTGTGCAGAACAACCAGGAACATGCTAAGACACATGTGAGGGGTGACTTTTTGTCTGTCTGTTAGTTTTTGAAGTCATGCTTGTTTCCAAGACAAACAGCAAAGATCAGAAGAAACCACAGCTGAGAAGCACCACCTTTGAGGAGCATCACCTTTGAGAAGGATGGATGGCCTTTGGTACAGGCATGGGAAGGGCAGGTCTGTGCCTGCTGATGGAGCATGGGGCAAAGATTTTGAGCTTGCTCAGCACATGGAAGCCCAGATCTCATCTCTGCAATGCAGTTCACAGGCCTTTTCTTACTCTGCACGTAGAACTGCACAAAGGCAACTATATTGCTTTGGGAATTAGTATCTCCACACAGTGCCCTGCTCTGCAGAGGGGACACACCTCCTTGGGTCAGTACTAGGTGAAGAGCAGCTGCAGAATATGTCATCCCATGCTGTGTATCTGCTCAAAGCAAGCTTTTCAGACTTACTGATGAATGAAATAGCTGTGAAAAACAAATGTCTTACTGTTTGAGTCCTCCAGCCTGCAAGGAAGCAGGAATTTCTGTGCACTACATCAAAGAAACACTTGACCCTGTGTGATCAATTCCTCCTCCTAATTATTACACACCGAAAGACCTGAATTCCTGCTAAGTCTCTCAGGTGAAAAGGGCAAGAATATCTCAGGAAAGGTTAGAAAATCCGTACATTTCTATAAATATTTGTTGGTCTGCATTCCTTTAACTTTGCATGATTAAATACAGCCTGCTTCTGTTCTTCCACTTTATCCTCCGGGGAAATTTATCATCAAAATTATTGTACAGCATTCATTACTCTAGCCTCATTTAAAACCTTGCCCTACTTATTATTTAGGCTGCAAAAAAAAATGTTGCTTTGTATAGTATTTCCTATAATAGTCTCAATCATTACATTAAAAGATTGCTGTAAGGCAGCTTAGCCTGCATTAGAGAAAAATAAAGTGGGATGCCATAGTTAAGTGTTACAGTTCTTATTCAGCTTTTGTTTCCCAAATCATAAGAATGCAACGTTTCAGTTCCTTAAAAGGCTCTCACTGCTCATTAGCAACATCCAGGACTTCAGTCCCTGGCTTTAAAAGGTACATCCATTGCTTCTTCTCCAGTTTAAAAGGCGGTGGGGAAAGGCAGAGGGATGGGAAGGAATGGAATGGAAGGGAAGCAGGAAGCTCCATCAACTCAATGGGTGGGGAACACAGTCAGCTGTGACAGTCAGAGCAGAAAGGAATGCAAACAAATGATTTTTTTTTTAAAACTCTTATTCAAAACTTTTGTTTAGGACAGCAAGACAGACATGACTATTTAAAAGAAACAAGATGCCGTATCTACAGGGAGGGAGAAAATTGAACTTAAATTCCCGTACTGGTATATGAAGCCTCTTAATTTGGGTTCCTTCATTAACAAGACTACTCTGATGCTGAGTACCACTGCTGGTGTTTCAGATAACACTATGTATGTGTTTATCCAATCCTAATGTACTTCTGAAAAAGGATCATTAATCCAAATCTGAAGACACTGGTACAGCTGTTCCTGAACTGCACACCCCCCTGGGGAGGTTATCAGGGATCTCCTCTCCCATTAGCAGCTCCAACAAGATTTTCTCCTACAGGGGTTGCTGAACTGAAGACTTATTTCTAGTTTGAGCACAGCAAATTCAAATTGAAACCACAGGCTGGGCAAAAGCCATGCATGAACACTAACCATTTTTTGGAGGTTATGTCATGTGTTTATTGGCTTGTTTAGGTTGTTCTGACCTTCCTCAGTGCCTTCCCTGGAGCTGGCTGACCGCAGAGGCTTTTTGCTATCCACAAACCTAGCTACTCATCCCACATCAAAGACCTGATATAGGACCTAGGGACATACAAGGAACCCCTGGTTTAACCCTCTGCAATGGTGAAAATTGCCCGGTTATACCTAATCTTTGCTGCAGGTTTTGATTCCCGACTATATTTTTCCCTTTCACCTGCCTACCTTGTCTTTCTGACTGTTTTCTGTGAGAGGCCTTGCAAAAGACCTTTCAGTATCGTAAATAAATGAGATAAGCCAGTTCCTCTCTCTTCCTTTCTTATTGACAAGTTCAAAGACTTCTAAGAGATTAGGAGTGAAAGACTAAGTGACCTGCTGGGTCACCAAGCCTAGGCTTTTCCTATCACTTCCAGCCACATCCTACACTACCTTTCTACTGGATAAGCCTGATTTTATCAGCATCTCCCAAATGTTCTCTTTTTTTTTTTCTTATCATTTGAACCAGTTTACCAGGTACAAATGAAAGGCTTAGTGGTCTGTAACTCCCTGGATCATTTTCTTCCTGGTGTCACAAGAAGGCACCTTGTCCTTTCTATCCATTGTGCAGATATACTCCTCATCACCCATGGGGAGGGAAAAGAGGTAAGTTTTGGTGGAAGGGAAGGGAACAGGACAGTGGAGGTGATGTTCATATAAGATGTACTGCCAACTCCAGTACATGCAATGCACTGAAAAATGGTGAAACAATGAAAATTCTTGTTTTATCATAGAATAGTTTGGGTTGGAAGGGACCTTAAAGATCATTTAGTTCCAACCCCACAGCCATGGACAGGGACACCTTCCACTGGAGAGAGCGGTCAAGGCAGGGATCAATATTTCCCTTGGCTATTATTTTGTCATTAGACTTCACAGATAAATACATATTATTTTCTTCTTTACTCCTAATTTTATGGACTCAGAGTTAATAATGAAAAATATGCAACATCCTGCTATTTGTCATGCACCAAACACAGCTTTCCCATCAGTCTGGTCAGCAGAAGCTGTTTCTGATCTGTTCCAATGAGTGTCTGTGGCTGGAAGGACTATGCTCATTAGCTGTGCTGCACTCCAGAGGGGCAAATTACCATCTACCAACCCCAAAGCCACCTCAACACTCAGCTCTGGGTGCCAGCAGCTGCTTAGCACATCCAGATGCATGTTGGCAATCTCGCTACCTTTCAACAAAATCCACTGGAAAACTCATCATGCCAAAATACACCTTTTGCTGTAAAAGGGGGTTTCCCAAGAGGGAAGGATTCTGTGTGTCCTCTCCCCAGCAGCCATTTCAAGTGCATAAAAAGCTTTAGGCTTGAGGCTGGCTGTGAAGAGCAGCAGAGATCTCACCCCAAGGGGACACCACTTTGGTTCAGGGCCAGGAGAAGTCAAATGTCACTGCAGTGCTCCGGTCACAGGCAATTTCCAGCAGGGCTGAGCCACAGCCCATTAACCCACCTGCTGCACAAACGCTCTGGGTTACAACACTCACATGAGAGAGAGCAGCTTGCCACCCTCTCTGGGTCCCTAACAGCCCCAAACCTCTTCTTACACGCAGCAAACATTTTACTATGACATGATTTCACCTCCTGAAACTGATGCATAAAAACACTTCAGTGCAACCAGGTTCTTGGAGCAACCTCGAGAGCACACAGGGGTGCACGGGGCTCGAAGTGGGGGCACCTACTAATGCAACATAAACAAGGAAGGGGGTGAACCTGAGCAGATCCTCAACATTTGGCGAGCAAGAGGAGGAAGACATTTGGCTTTTTTTTTTTTAGTGATGCATTAATTCTATAACTTACGATGCTTCTCTTGCTGTCCCACATGCAGCACAAAAAGAGGTCCAGAAACAGGCTGACTTGCTAGTTCTGTGCAATCACGGTCTGAGCCCAGCTTCTCTCCAGCCCTACGTTCAGACAGGTTATCATTCAGACAAGAATGGGATTTCAGACAGCTCTTCTGCCCCTGGATTTGCGTCATTTCACATCTGAATTTGTTTTCCAGATGCTTCTGGCAGCGTCTGCCCTTTCTTGGTGTGTCATGCCAGTGGCATCCCCGTGGTGAGTGCAAAAGGGTCTGAGGGGGTTATTTCAAGGGATGCTGGGCAGCCCACCTCAAGGAAAAGCTAATGCTGGGCAAGAGTCATACTGGGCTCCCTGACACCTACAGTGTCATTCTAAAGCCATGGTTCAGGCACAGGACGGTAAAATGAGCATTTTCCTCACAATGATGCTCTTGTACCTGAGTAGAAAGAAGAGCAGTTCTCAAAATCCCATTTAGGGTATCAAATATGAACAGGACAAGGCACTGTGGACTTTACCTTCCATACCACTTCTCTCTCTGGGGAACATTTACTAATTTGACCATCTTCCCCCTCTACCTCACCTGTTTTTTGGGCAGACTCCATTCCCATCTACCACTGAGCCCCTCTCCTGCACAGATGTCTGAACTTCATGCAGCTAACACCTGCCTGATAACATCCATCACCACCTTGTGCGCTGGGGGATTCAGCCTGTGCATGAGTGCCACTACTCTGATGAAAGTAATGAAAACTGATTATTTCATCATGTGATTTGCAGTGGAAAGAAAGGCTGATTTTCACTTTTGAGTGGTTGGATCTAATTCTTTGTCATGAGTTCACTGTCACTTTCCCCTCCCCAGCCTTTTAGTCTCTTATCTGTTAAAAATGAAAGGTTTTGAACAGGAGCAGGTGAAGGTCATCTCTGCCTGTGCTTCTGTTCCACAGCCAGTGTTGTAGAACAAATACTGATGAGGATCATGATGATAATGAGGAAAATAATAATGAGCATTGATCTCGATGGAGATGCTCCTCCGTTCTACCAGGCCACTGAGATGAGAATCAGGAATCCCCAGACATAAAGAATGTGTCACACTAAAGTTTAATTAACAGCAAATCACAACCCAAATGACATTCCCCCCCTCACACTCTCAATTTTCATAACTGACTTTTCACAACAAAACTCCAGGGGACACTTGGAAATAGAGAAGAAAGTAAAAACTTCTGCTTCCACGTACAGCTTGTTACACCAAGGGAGTCAGTCATCCATGATCCCTCTCTGATTTTCTACAGCATAAGTCGTAAGCATCTTCAGTCTAGTCCATGGAGAGACAATAATACAAATGAGAGGAGAATTAGGTCCAAAGTGTTTCAAGAAGACACACTTGGCACATTATTTCACAGCTTCCTGTGCTAATGGCAACACATCACCTTGTGATAATGGTGCCATCGGTGCGTGTCAGCTCAACACACCAACGCTCTCCTGCTGCTAAAACAGGGGGTGCTGACGTCCAGTCAGACACTCTGCACTTCTCCAGCATGTCTCCTAGAATTTTCCCAACACAAACAAATTAACCTGGGTGAATTGCTCCGGAGAGCACCATTAGAGACAGCACGAGGCCTTGCTGGCAGGGTCCCCTGGTTTTCAGCAAGGAGGATTAGCTGGAGTCAGTCGTGGCACTATGGCACAAGAAGCTCTACAGATTTCTAAGGTTACTCACAACTCATATCAGGATCAGAAGATATCAATGCTCTAGGGAAAGTCATGTAGCTGTATATAACCAAGAAATAGTGCTCAGGACTGAAATATTTACTTTTCAGGTATGATTTTTGCTATTGCTGTTTCTGTAATATAAATATTTTTATTTTGTTTTCAAGTACCAGACATTTCAAAGTCTTTTCCAATAAATACAAAACATTTTTTGATTGGCACGCTCCTCTATAACTGCTCATACAAGAGATCATGAAGGCAAACATGGGTTCCCTTTCTGTCAAGACCTATGGAAGGCCTTGCTTACGAAAAAATGCAACCTGTAGAATTCTTTAAAAGAATAGTCTTTTTAATAAAGACTATGAAGTAGTCAACTAATTTTATGGGCTAAGTAGGAGGAAGAAAGGAATATCTCAGACAATTCCATGCATTTATATAGATTCCATATTAACTCATTATATATTGATCATGGAAAGAATAAATTGTTTAGATTAAATCAATCTCCAGAGGGATAAGGTCATAGTCTTGTGCTATTAACTGCAGTTGGACACTTAACAAGAGATACCAGCAGAATACTTAAAAAAACAGGTACATCTTCCATTGATAACCTATCCCATAAACATTCCCCATGGAAAACTTCACATAAAACCACAGTTAAATTCAGAACACAACAGGAGATATGTAACACATAAGTTTCAGAGTCCCACACTATTATCCTGCCATCTCTCCTCCCTGCAAGCAGCTTCTACCCAACAAAAACAGCCCTTCCTGACATGAGGAGATTCACGTGACAAAGCAAAGGCCCAAGGAAGAAGGACACAAAGCTGCACAACCTCATCCCTCCTGCATGGCTGTGCCCTGAGTGGGCAGAACCAACATTTACTGGAGGAGCCAGCTCAGGGCAGGCCAGCAGCAAGGAATTCTTGATCCTATCTTTGGCAGAAATAAATAATCATACTTAAAAAAATAAAGTGAAAAATAAAAGGCCAAGTTTGTATAAAATTCAAGCAAGCCAGTCTGGCAAATCATAACTTAGGCAGCTCAGAGTGCTGTAAGACAGGGATCTGTAGCCTAATTGAAGTGAATAGCTTGAAGTGCTCTGCTATTAGAGAATCAAAGCTCTGGCGTCTCAGCTCCAGTATCTGTGAAACAGCAGTAATAGTGTTTGCCCACCTTACAGAGATAATAGGAGCAGTTACTTTTATGTAGAAATGTGATCATGTAAAAAGCATTATGGTATAAAAGTGCTAAATATTATTATTAGGTGTATGTTTTGGTACTCCAAAAAATACAATTCATTCAAGCTCTTCTATTTCTTTGACACTTGTAACAGGCTTCCAATGTGGCTTAAAACCCCTGCTCAAAAATAAACATCAGAATAATGAGCTTTCCTTATTTAATTCACCAAATAGGCACAATAAGCTCATGTTTAAACAAAAAATGAAAAGGAAACTTGCTGCTGTGCCAGAACAGCAGCACAATCAATTTTAATTAGCATTGCTCATTGTGGGAAATGATAAGGTATCAGTCATAGTAATTGGTGGTGTTGACAATTAGTCAAAGTTATTAACATCTCAAGACCCAGGACAAAAAAAGCTCCCTGAATTTTAAATATCTGGAGAAGGCTTGCTTTGAAATTCTTAATTTTTGCACAGTCTGAAAACATTGCTCAGATTTATTATTTGTTAGCTTTCCATCAGAGCACAAGTGCTGGAATAACACAGCCAACCCGACTGTCACCGGTGCTTGATCAATGCGAGTTTTCCAGGGAGAGCTGCTGTGAGTGGAGCTCCCTCCTCTCTTCCAGAGCTCTGCTGCCTCCCTGCTTCCCAACCCCTCTCCCTTTGTTTCCCTTTGCCTGCTCTGGATGCTCATCTCAGATCCTATCCCAGGCTGAATGGATCAAGAAATGCTTCCAGCCAAGGGAAATGCCTTCAGCTCAGAGCTGGAGCATCTCCAAACCCCACATGGTCCCATCCAGGAAATCAAGTCCTTAGGGTACACAGAGTGAGGGTGGGTACTGCCATACAAGCAGCTGCTACTTGAAGATACTGCCTGGACCACATCTTTTAATGGCCAGTATGAGTGATTCCTCAGGCTTCTGAGTAGCTCAGGTCTAAGTCAAAGCTCAAGTATAAGTCCAAGCCTACGACAAGTCTCCAGACATGGTATAGGGCACTTCAGGGCTTTGACCTGGTCTCGTTTACCCCTGGGCAGCCCTACAACCATCCTGCCTATGTCTGATATCTGACTGCTGCTGAAAGAGGATCTGTGCTGGCAAAGGAGGCCAGTGATTATATGAACCAGCTGAGCAAACCAGATAGCCCGTTTGCATGGTTTAGGTGAGAACTGACACAAAGATTTCTGATGTTTCAGGAAAGTTAATGGGTTAATGTTATTTTGCTGATCATAAAAACCATAAAGTGTCCATGGCACAGGAGATTGTACTTGTACCTTCATGTTTTAGTTGGGAATTACTGAGACACCCAGTAAGCAAATGCTGAGAGCAGATGATCCAGTTGCAAATGGATCACTTATGGACTCAGCTGATGCTAAAAAAAGGCAGAAAAAGATCGTCATCAATTGAAGCAAAAAGCATTTAGTCAATCTGATGGAGTCCTGACCACCCAGCCTAGAAGACAAAAATCATGGAAACACTCTGTCAATTGGTTTCTGCTAGAAGAGTTCCAGTGAAAACTCAAAATATTCCACTTCCCACACCCTTCTGTACCTTTATTGTAAATAAGATGTGTATAATACTGCAATAACCATCATTCTGGTGTAAGTAGGTGTTACAGTTTAAAATAGCAGAGGTGACATGTATTACTCATTTGTCTTTTTACTGGCTTTAATGTGTTTATTTGTATGGAAATTAAAATCCAGGTAAAAATACCATCTCTCTCCCCAGCATATGTATCTGTTACACAACAACAGTGATTCTTCTGACCCTGGGCAATTACCACTCCCAAACTGGCTCAGCCATTCAAGCAACACAGTAAAATATGAGGCTGCCACAAAGGAATAAATCCCGCCTGGCAGACGCTGCCGAGCAGCACCACTGTCAGAGAACACAGTCTTGAAAGAAACTCCCCCAAAACCCAACTGAGATTCAAAGCAAAGAAACTCTGATTTAAATTCCCCCTCAGCCGCCAACCCACGGCAGCAGCAGGGCTCTGCCACTGCGGCCGCAAGATAAACACCATTTTCAAGGTCAATTTCCTATGACCAGTTGCTTCATTTCTCATCATTTTCTGTCCAACTTCATAGATTACCACTTAAAATTGATTTATTCTTTCTTTTTCTAGCATTACTTTGCACTTCATTTAAGAGGGGGGCGGGGGGATTTTCTCTCTGTTCCGTACAACGGCGCTGTCATAAGACGATGGGCTCAGCTGGATTTCAATTGACTAAAACGACTGCTCAGTAAAGCAGCGTGTCATAAAAGCTAAACCAAACCAAGAGGCATCTTCCAACCATTGCCCCCTCTCCTCCCTACTGCTAGAAATATTGTTTTTCAGATACAGTGACTTGAGTTTTTACATATGGAGCTCTGATTGTAAAGAAATGTTTTAATAGCCTCTAGTAGAAAACAAAAGTTGTGCTGAGGTCTTCCCAGGGTTTGAGGTTCCTTCTTCAGGCTGGTAGCACTCACACTTGAGATCAGATTAAAGCTGACAGAGATGAAACTGTGCTGGCCCACATCCTTGGGCTTGCTCCAGGGCCTCTCATCTGCATTTCATCCTGATGTAAGCACATGTTCCCATCATTGGTACACTCATCTGCATCACTCTGAATGTTAATCACAGGCTAACCCAATTTCTTCAGCAAATTTATTACTTACTGTTCATTAAAGTTCATAAAACCTAATGTGAGCCTGAAATAAGCAGAACTCCCTTACCAAGGAGTCCTCAGTGACACGGCAATTCAGAGGCAGCAACGTCAGCGCAAAGAGCTCCTCCTTCAGAGGTGGGTGCCAGAATCTGTCGTGTGTTTTCTGGGGGATGCGAGGGGAAGCAGGCAATGGGATACAAAGAGCTGTCATAGCCCTTGGGAAACTGACATCCTTGTAGGAACTCGCTTATCAAAACAAACCCAGAAGTTTTTCAGAATTGTCTAAAGATATTTTTTCAGTGCTCAGACAACGGTCATGTGCTTCAAACCAAGCGTGTGCTTAAATGCTTTGCTAAGCAGGGCCCGAAGAAGCTGCATTTGTGTTTTTCACATTGGAAAGGGATGATCTAATGTATTCTAGTCAACAGCCAGAGAGAGTAAACATTCCCATCTACCTCCCCAATGAACTCTGTGCATCTGAAATTATCTGTATTTCCTACACCAGTTCCTCAAAACCTCAGGAACACACACAAATCCAAGCCTCCAACATCCCGAGTGGAAACTGCTAAAATTCTCCAAAGGACATTATGATTGAAATATTCAATCAGATGATGCTACCATCAGAATAATGAAGCCTTTGGAGGATTTGCTTCATTGAGTGTAAAATAATTTTGAGAGACACTTGAAAGGAAGAAACCATGTCTGTGGGAAGAAATATGACCGACTTTTTGCCAGAAAGAGGATTATTCTGCAAGCCAGAAAATGGCACCTCTTGGTAACCCGACACCAGATGTGCTTCTAGGCTAAAATTAGATGCCACAAAATATATAAATATAATTTTTACACAGCTGTGTAAATGAAAATACACATGTTGAGAAAAGAAATTACAGATATTTATTCTCCATTCCTCAAAATTTCCATAACCACAGAACGAATCCAGTCTGAAATTAGAAATTTGCTCTCTCCTTTAATTAAATCAATTTGCATTTTTTTTCTCAGCTGATTAAATAATAGAAAAGCATAGAGGTGAAGGGAGGTTTTGTGATTAAGACACTGGACAAAGACCCAGGAGAGCTGAATTCAATTCCTGGTCCTGCCACAGAGTTGCTCTGCAACCTTGGGCTTAATCTCCTTGTGCCTCTTTTCCCCATCTGTGGAAGATGGATAATATTACACTCCCACAGTTTCCATCTTGCCTACTAGATCATGAGCAGGGAAAGGACTATTTATTAAAGCTTGTAGGAACAACACCCCCACAACAGGAAGGGGATTGGAGTGGGATTTCCTGCTGCCCTGCCCCTTCAGACTCACAGTGGCAGCAGAAAGCCCAACCTCTCACCGCCATCACCATGTGGGGCAAGCCTGAGTGCAGGGAATGTAAAATAGGCTCAAGGGAAGCAATGCAGGGCTTCTCAGTGACTGTTGTGCCCATTTTTTACATAAGGAATGCTTTTGGCTTGCTAAGGTAACTCCAAAGTGTGGGTATGTGAGCTGTGCACAGTGATAGAACAGGAGCTCAGCAGGGTGAGGTTTGCACCAAAGGACAAAGCAAGACAAGGCTGAACTTTTTATCACATTCTGTTTTCCAGGTCCTAATCCCATTTCACAGCACTTGGCATTATACAGCACCGCATTTTTTGCAAGCAAGTCTGAGGTGCAACCTAATGAGGGTGTAAAACCCGACTTTAATAAGGCCAAAATGCCCACAGCTCTCCACAGGGACAGGGCTATGGATGAAGCCTGCAGCTGAGTGATCACAAACACCGCAAAGAGAAAGCAGGAATTCATCTTGGGAAAGAGACTAGAGCCTAACAGAATTATTTTAGAGCACAATAACACACCAAGCTGTCTTCATCACCACTATTACTCTTGCCCAGCTTGACTGCGAGCATATCGCATCAAATCAACGGAAGGAAAATTAATATCTTCAAAAGGAAACAGTTCACCACATCACACACAGTCCAGCTACCATAATGATAAGTTCCCTGATAGCAATCATCTTCAAAACCCCAGTGGTTATGAGAGACTCTATGGAATTCATCATTTTTGATTTTTTTTTTTCAATTGAACCAAAATACAGTTTTGAAAGAATATTCCTAGCTATGCTGTTTTAAGGGATTAACAAGCCATTATGTAGTAGAGCATACATACATAATGGAATCAGCAAACAGGAATCAGCAAGTAATCTTCTGTCTCTACGAAAACTAATGTGTAATTGCCAGAAGCACCAGGGGAATTTCTGCCTTTTGTAAAGCTTCAGGAGGTGACTGTCATCAAATTTGACAGAAATACAGAGCACAACGACCAGTTATGGGCATGAAAGGGAATGGTTACTGTTTCATACAATAACAAACTTTCACTACAGTTGGGAACTAAGCCTGTGTATTGATTTGCAGATGCAAGTGCTAACTGTTATTATTTAATAGATTATGGGAACAGAACAGTGAGCTTCTGAACACTACAGACAAAGAGAGCCATGATATGCAAGGTGAATTTTATGAAGCATATTTCCTTCATAGAGCCTTTACATTGATACAGTCTCAGTGTAATTCCATAAACGGATAGCCGTGATCAGACAGCTGATAGGCACCACATTTCCCTAAGCAATTGCTTTCCCATTAAGAACTTGCATCAAATGAAAACACCATGGGGGAGAGCAGAGCACGAAGAATAAATATCAGAGCGAAACCCAGAAATGTGGCAATATCACAGAACTAAAGCAAAGCCTGTGGCTTTACAGAACAAACACATTCACAGTGTTTTGGTGTGAGCAAGCACCAAAAGCGAAGCACCACAAAAAACCTTCCTATGTGACCATCTTCAGGTTCACAGCCAGGGGGATCTGCAAAGTTACCTCCTGATGGCTTTATTCACATGCCATGGAATGCTGGAGGAAAGGCTGCATGTCCTGCACAAAACCTCAGCACTAATGCATCTGATCACACCGATACCACTGTAAGGAATTGTCTTCAAGAGAGAAGCAGCAAAAGGAGCACTTAAACACAGATCCTGCAAGCTCTAAAAGGATTACTGGAGCACTGTTCCAGCTGGTTTCTCTAGAAAGCAGCTACTGGCACCCAGAGAGGAAAGAAAATAGCTGCAAGCCCTGCACAGCCTCATGCTGCACCCAAGGCTCGACATGTCATCCTGCTCCAACCACAACCTGACGAAGTTCATGCTGAAATTGGACACACTCAGGCCTGCACGCTGCATCTGGCAGGAAAAGTATTCGCTGAATTTTGCTCTGCCTGTTCTTTTATTCCCTTTTAATAATTGCATTTAGATCCTGTGGCTAAGGAATTACTGATAAAAGCAGCACTTGAAAAAAAGATTTTTTTTTACTGTTTTGAAAGCCATCCCAACCCAGTGCAGCATATATAGTGCTTGAAAACAATTCAGCACACCCCACTGTAAACACACACAGCCAACTTCTGCAGAACTCTTCTCATGCTTAGGAATATGGAAGAAGACAATGTCAAGTGGGATTTTCACTATAGATTAGGAGGTTTCTTCTAAATAACTTATTAAAAGGGCTGAAATGTCCTAATGTGTCCCATGGAAGATGGAAGGCTCCTTTGAGAACACTTCCAGGGAAAAGATGGACAGAAAGACATGTGTTTGCCCAAATCACTGTGAAAGAGCTAACTCATAGATTTCTTGGAAAACAAAATATTTTCTGGTGTTACAGTCTCTACTTTTATTCTTTGAAGTTTTTCACTCCAAAGGAGGCAGCAGAGTTTCTAGTACTGGTACCAAACCCTACTAAAGAGCACAGGTGATGGCAGACTCTTTCTTGAAAGCTCATGCAGTACCTACTGCCATCAAGGGAGGGATGCCAATAAGATGTTATCCAAATAACTCATAAGATTTGTACAACCCCACTCCATAACACACAATTCCTGCATGCAAATAGAAGGTCCAGATTCTTATCTGGTATTTCTTTGCCCTCAGAAAGATACATGATGAGAAATAAATTGTCAATAGCTTTAAAAGCTCAGATCAGATGGTTGTGTCCAACGCAGCGGAGAAGCTCATATATCCATCAAACTTCAGGTAAGAAGCTGATTACAGCAGCAAGATTTTGAACAGAGCTGCAGGATCACGAGGCAGAGGATGAGGTCTTTTAGTCTCTTATTTTTACCCAACGACTGTGTAAGATGCCGTAATCAATCATAACCATGCTAAGAATAGCATCACAGTGCTGGAGCAGAGGCAGTCCTCTACAGGCATTGCTTATTCCGGGGCTGCTCCAGATGAAAAGATGCTGCTTGAAAGAGCTGTGGCAGAGTTTTGTGTCCTATGGCTGAACCCCACCATCCAAAGCCATGACATGAGGTTTTACCACTGTAACTGCCTTGCATTAATTCATCACATTAATCCATCAGGAGCTTTGGGGGACAACTTCCCCCCTCTATTTTCTGAGCAAGTCACACACAAACAGCTGCTGGCCAAGCCATAATACCACACACAGGTGTTTAAAAGCAATGTTAAAAATAAAAAACAATACAGACTGTTAAAATTCATGTAATTCCTTATAGATTTCTATCAGGGCTGAGAAATCAGGTGCATGAGAGCAAGCAGTGCTATGGATAACATACATACTTCTTCAAACCTTATTATGCTGTAGCACATCAGTATTCCAGCAACATCTTGGGTAGGAAGTTGTAGTGATATTGATAAATTATATTCTGTCCATATCACTAGGGTGCCACTAATGTTCAAAATGCCTGGAGGATCAGTGGGCGACTCTTACAATGTATATATAAAGAGAAATCTTGTTTTGTCTCCCTAGAGACAGTTTTTCTTCTAATGGAGTGTGGTCAGAGGGGTTCTGCTTAATTCATGCATTTAACTCCTGATCTCCATCACTTCACAGTGGTTTTGTGCTAACTACAATGTATAGAGGCCATTAGGCAGTAAGACTAAGATTGACTTTTCTTACTTCATGGATTATACAGAAGGAATGGGAGCAAGTCAGGCTCATTAGCATATGTTTAAAGAGTTCATGGGGTTGGCAGTAGCAGAAAGTACCCAGCAACCAGCAGAGACGCTTAATTCTAAACCTTACACATCAACAATAAAAGGAATATGTCTCCTTCTCACTGTTATATCATTAAATGAACCAGAAGGAGCTAAACCAGGACCTCTGGAGGTGCCGACAACAGAGAGTTGTCTGAGTTTCATGAAGGATAACATGAATTTTAATTATTGTAGCAAACTAACTGTTAGAAGTGCTTATTTCCCTTCAGTGGAAGGAATTAGTGTTAGAATGTGTGCCTGGTGCAGCCAGGCATTCAAGGAGCTGGGCTGCGTGTCTCTAGAGCCCGGGGAGCTCCGCTCCATCCTGGCAGCACCACAACCGCCACAGCCTCTCCCGGACACCCCACGGGGATTTCTGGCCGTGTAACCTGGGCTGCTGCGTGCAAACCTCACACCCGAGGTGAGGACTGCACCTGGGAACCCAACCCTCTGGCACCCTCAGCTTCTTCATCCAGAGAAACCAAGTAGTGCTGGCTTGCAAACAGGTGATTCGAGATGGATGAGTGAAGGTTGTTTTTCCACAGGGGACCATCCCTGCAGTGAAGTGGCCAAACAGCACATCACCTACTCCTCATATCTCCCATTTTGCAACTGGGCCCATTAGGGCTGATGTGAAAACACCACTGTGCTCAGCATCAGCCCTTATTCCGGGGTTGCCTCATCTGAGAGCAGGAACTCCTCAGAGATGGGCAGGATGACCAGGTGAGAGCAGCAGGAGTTTCAGCTACTTCCCCCCATCCTGCTTACAGCCCAGTAACTTGAGCCATTAAATGGCTTTCATGTGCCACTGCCAAAGGAAAGCTTAGGAAATCTCACCATGAGCAGTAAGGAGCATGTGGAGGTGAGGAAGATGCAGGGCTTCATGCAGAAAGGGGCAGCAAAAGGCTCTCTTGTGCCTTCCCTGTCCTCCAGCCCCTTTCCCAGGGCTGATAGCCTCAGCCTGGAGCTCAGAGAAGCACCCAGGCTCTCCCCTCCAGATCACCAGCTGACAGAGAGCCGGTCTCCGCAAAGACAATTTAAGGCAGGGAGATAAGTAATGCTTTTTTCACACAAACCTCCGGAATAATAGACTGCTTTAACTGAGTTTCTGGAAATACGATAGGGCTGTGCTGCTTAATTCACAGAGACTCTGCATTCTGCTGCTTGTCCCCTCCACATACACACACATCCAAAAAAGGAAACCATTCCCTCGTGGATGTGAACCCTCTCTCACACAGGACTGTCTGTGGGTGTGAGCCACGAGGGGAGAGGCAGGGCAGGAAACAAGCCCCATGTGCCTACGCTGCAAACAACCTCCTTGCTGGGAATTTTGAAAAATGTCAGATAGCAAGGAGCATATGTTCCTAGTGCCCCTGAGCAGTCACAGAACACTACATTTACAAACAGAGAAAACCAATTTGAATCACTCAGTACATTTGCATGCGCTGTCTGCAGGATGGTTTAGAATCAAGATTAATATGCAGATTGGAGCAGGGAACTGTGATGACAGGCAGGGCCAGCCAGCTCTGTGGCCAGGGAGCTGCAATGAAGGATGCTCAGGGATATAGGAATGCTTCACAGAACCTCCCCAGGGACAGCAGCAGCTTTTGGGTGCCCTGTTGTAGGCAAACAATGATACAAAGAGTATTTACTGCTTTTGCAGGTTCACACCAGGGTGGTAAAGGTCATCTGAAATTAGATCTTAATCTTGTGTCCCAGCGGCTCGCAGAGATCATGCCTGGGCTCAGCAGCTCACAGGGATGCGCTGTGCATCCTCTCAAATGCTCCTAAACCATGGACCCTCACCTTTCAGCATCTCCATCACCTTTCCTCGTGAAGAAATCAAGTTCAAAGGGCAAAATTAGGGAGGCAAAGCCCCCTCACACATTCTCAAGCTCATTTTCTACAATTACTGTTTTTAACAAAACTGAGAATTTGGGGGGGCGGGGGCGTTTTAAAGTGCAAATTGCAACAAAAGACCCTGCTTGCCGATGCCATCACAGTGGGTTCATCCTCAGTAAGATGTGGCTGCCACGCTCAGATTGAGCAGCTGGAGCTTTTGAAGCATAAGGCTCCGGTTTATCAGGTAAATAAGCCGGCGAGGTGATAAGCCACTCTCTGAAAACCCTTCAATAATCGCACTGATATATGCCTTGAACTCACACTCTTTTCAGATTTCCCCAGCTTTTTAATGACAGAAAAGAAGATCTCGGTTTCAGAAATATTCAGTGTTCTCCATTGTCAGTCTCTAGCTTAAAAAATAATTAAGTTTACTCTCCTGCTAGCCTGTTATCAGGTCAGTGCAAGATGCTAAGAGATCAGTATGCCACTGTAAGAAATATTTCTGTCTATTTAACCCACTAATTCAATCTCAGTAAAGAATGAAACCCATGAAGTATCTATTTATAAAGTAAATACAGCAAGTAGAAATCAAATATTGGTCCTGTTTCAGGCCATTAGCTGAGAGGATGCTGGGAAGGTAATAGCCACGATTTTTATAGTGTTAAAAACAAGTGGTTTGTTCCGAATCATCTTCATTTTGTTTTTTGTTATGCCCATAAGAGTCAACCTGAAATGTTGTGGGGAGCGCTGGAGGAGAAGCCCCCCAGCTGTGATCTGAGAAAACACTCACAGGATGTGCTGCCCTTCTCTTTACGCCACAGAGGTAAAAATATCAGACACCAAAAGGCAGATGCACACAGAATTGAGACAATTAATGCCCACTCTCAACAGCTCATTTCAACATTTCCTTCTGTAAATGCAGCTTTGTGGACTGGCAGTTTCCATAAAGGTATTTGTTCTCCTTGGAATCTTCCAAGTATTTGCCACAAAAGCCGGTGCCTCCCAAATGAAAGTGTTTCCATTCAGCCATCCTCCCTCAGTGCCTTGGGGGGGGCTAATTGGATTACTTCATGGAGATTACTTTCCAGTACAGTCTAGACCTAAATATATTGGGATGTGGCATCTCTCATCACGCTGACAGGGGACTCCAGAACTCCATGGGTGGAGAGTCTCAGCACATGGAATGAAATGGAGGTAACATGGACACCGTGGTGGTGCTCACAAAGCCTCACCCAGGCACTTACAAAATTTTCAGGGAAAAGAATTAAAAAATGTCCAGGTTTTATCACTCAGCAATTATTTTTTGAGCTAAAGCAGCTCATTATGTCCCCTCTTCATCCCCTAACACACAGTGTTGAGCTGACTCCGGTCTACCTCTTCCATTCTGCAAATCCAGCAGAAACTGTCTATCCTGAATTCTCCACATCCATTCATCACATGAATTAATGTGGAAGTTTCAAGTGCCGAACTAATACAACTGTGGAGTGCAATTAAAAATGCATTTAATTCCACTAATATTTCACAAAGAATATTTTCACAAATAGCAACTTTGTTCCAAAAAAAAGTACGCAGTAAACGTCACTAGAGCTTAAATAAAGGGAATTGCTATTGATCTCTGGGTATCCTAAATTCAGTAAAATACTGTGGCAAAATTGTGTTCTAATGAAACAGTAATTTAAATGTCATTAATTTCATATTTGCCATTCCCTTTTTACTACACTGATCCTTAATTAAGGGCCTTAATGTCTCCTATGTCATTTAGGGATTTAATGGTTTTGATCCAGATTTAAAGGTTTAGAAGTGTTTTGTTTGGAGTTTCTCATATGCTCTCCTAGGAACCATTAAACCTTTGCCAGAACCGGCATAGGAGCTAATGGTTGGTCCCAGATAAATCTGTATTTTTAAACTGGGGACGAAACCTCAACATTTTCCATTTCTAACCCACCAGCTCCCATTTCACCCTTTTCATGGCAGAGCAGTGCAGCTGAGGAGGCTTCTCACGGGATGATTTCTGACCCCAAATACATTTCAGTATGAAATTCTTGATACTTTCTACAACCAGCCATGAAAAATAAAGTATGCTAAAAATGGCAAAAGCCTGGCTGTACAGTTAGTGTCAAAGAAAAAGACCTTCTTGTTTCTACAACTACCTGAAAGGAGGTTGTAGCCAGGTGAGGGTCAGTCTGTTCTCCCTGGTAACAAGTGACAGGATGAGAGGAAATGGCCTCAAGTTGCACCAGGGGAGGTTTAGGTTGGATATTAGGAAAAATTTCTTCACTGAAAGGGTGATCAGGCATTGGAATCAGCTGCCCGGGGAAGTGGTGGTGTCACCATCCCTTGAAATGTTTAAAACAACATGTTAATGTGGCACTTAGGGACATGGTTTAGTGGTGAACATGTGGTGCTGGGTGAATGGTTGAACCAATGACCTTGGAGGTCTTTTCCAAACTAAATGATTCCATGATAACTTTAATGTACTAAAGTTACAGTTGCTTCCCCACATACAAGGATCTCCCTCTTAATTGTCCACATAGAGAATTTAAATAGTTCAATGTGGAGTTGAAATCTTCATTTAAATGGTTTGTGTCTTTATTGGATAATCTCTTACATGTGCTTCATTATATCAATAACAGTAGGAAATTATTGATTTTTCTAAAGACATTAGGTTCAATTAGCTTTTCAATTCAAATGGAAAAATGGTAAATTACCTTCATTTGATGATAAAAATAGTAAGAGGGGAGAAAAAAAAAAGGATAATACCCTAATTTGTGAAGTATGTGAGCAAAGTGGTAAAGGTAAAGCAAACAAATGAATATTTGTGTAATAGCTCTAATCAGCACTGCTCGGCATTTAAAACTGGCATCATTATGCTCACTGGACTGTGCAGCTATAAGTACTTGTGATGTTGTTTACCCACTTAATCTTGTGAATAAATTATAGCAGAATAAATAATAAACAATAGGAAAAAGGGTGGAAAATCATTTGGAACAAATTAAGCTTCTGCTTATCCTCAGCCTAAGGCACACACAGAATACCCCAAAAGTTGTTGAATATTGAAATGTAGCCAAGAAACACAGAACCAAAACTCTCCAAGGTCTTGGGAGAGAAACCTGGGCAGTCTCAGGGCACACCTGTGTGAGCCCTGCCTGTAAAACTGAGGGATACACAGATCCGCAAATTATGAACTGAAAGCCTGGTTTAAAAAATCCGTTAAAGCATATGCTAGTGATCAAGGAATATACTGTAAGCCACCTGATTTAGAGTGGATTTTACTTATTAATTTTAAATGAATATAACATTTTTGTTGCTGTTCACAAACAGCACATATAAATCCAAGCAGATATAAGACCAATGAAATAGTAAAATAAAACTGAGCATGTAGTAAATGGAATAACATTTAAAAATATCTAAACTTGTATTTTAGAAGTTCACTGGAAAACCATAGCAAAATTTTATCATTTAATTTCAATATGTGCTCTCAGAAGAGCAGATTCAAAACTTTTAGCTGCCTTTTTTCCCCCAGTATATATCAGAATTGGTTCTTTCTCTGTTTACTACAGCACCAAAACGGACTCTGCATTAAGCTTTGGGTTGAAGATACTCCAAGGAGCGCTTCCCTCCACCAAGCTGGGCTTGAACACACTTCAAATGAAGTCCGGGGAGGAATCCCAGTGCCATGATGAAGCATATGCTGAGAATATACAAAGTAATAAATTGTCTGACTGATTGACCAGGCAAGACTGAGAGCTTTACATCTTCTATATTCAGTCCCTACTGGAAGATCCTGTGCATCTGGGAGGATTGGGGCTGGGATTTGTGAAGCCTCCAAGAAAGCTCTGGAGCGCTGCTGCCTTTCTGCCTCGCACTGTTTCAGTTCCCAGCCATGCCCAGACTATTGATTTCTGCGGTGACCGCAATCAGTCATAATGAGGAAACAAGAAAGAAACCATCCATCCAGACACAAACCCACAATCAAATAATATCTGGAGCTCAGTGTTGATTTAATTTCTACTGACCCAGTCGTTTGGGTTGGCTGGAGGTTTTGTGCACGACTAAAAGTTCACTTTGTGTCCAACAGTAATCTTAGCATTATTACTGTGTTCATCATGTTTAAGGCAGTCTAGAAACAGAAGAAAACACTTTTTTAAAGTTATTTCTCTCATTCCCACATGCTGAAGTTTGTTTGTTTTATTTTACCTTTATGGCTTGATTTTACTAATAATAAGAAAGTGTCTAGCCATTTCCTTATCAAGTATCCCGCTAACTAACCTTTTTTTTTCTGAATAATTCACCTTTAATGTTCTTTTTCTTTTCCCCCATGTGAATTCCTCCTCTCCACTTCATATCCAGCTGCAATGAACTTTACTGCTTAATCCTATAAAACCCAAATACGTTCATTTTCTGGATGAGCAGTATAAACTTTGAAATTATGTATTCCCAAGGCTTTTCACCACCAGCAGCCTTCCAAAGAACTGAAGAGGATGTGCTTAGATCCTCCTCCACTTTTCCTTTCTCTCTGTCCTCTACCCTCCCACATTTTTGTGCCTGGATACCCCTCCAGTTGTTTCCTTTTAGCTCCACATCACTATAAATTATTTTTGGAGCTGTTTCTTTTGACCAGCTTCATAGCACAAAAAGATCTATACTTCAAAACTGGTATATTAAAAAAAAAAATCAGTATTTAGATGGAGAAACAGAGGTATAGACACTGCATAGGTGGATCCAGACCAAGCTCTGGAGAATGCACTACCACAGAGAAATACATCTCATTCAGCTATTCACACAGTGGCCAGTGTGTTCAATGGCTGCTCTGGACACAAGATGTAGTTCTTGCTCTCTTGTGGCCATGGGCTCTCACTTTCTGAGGGAAAGGCTTCCCTCCAGCTCTGTTTTTTTAGGACACTAACATGAAATGATGACCAGACCAAAGATACTAATGGTTTTGTCATCTTTTGACAGCTTTGTCCCTGTGACAGCAATCCACGAGCTTGGCCCAGGGTATTTAGATTACCCTAAAGTCTGGGATGAAGGCAAAATGCTGGGCTGGTGTCTGCCCACCAAAATTCATCTGTGACTCAGTATCTGACTGAAAAAAGTCTTTCTATGAGCTACACAGAATGACTCTGCAGACTGCATGTGCCACGGGCCATCCTTTGGGACTCTTTCTGCACGATGAGTTAAAGCTCACCCAAGCAGAAGGCAGATGTTCTTGAAGGCAAGCATAAGGCTGTGGAATCAACTGCAAAGCTTAGGAGAAAATTCACACCCATCCACCCCGGATGCACGATCCAAGCCTCAATTCTCCCTGCCTTTCTTCAGGACACGGCAGCTGATGCATTAGAAACCGAAAAGCAACTCCCTCAGAAAAGTCTTTCACAATAACAAAACCGACCAAACAAAACTGCTATTAAAATAAAACACTCCATTGCTCACACTTCTCTTCCTGGGGAGAGACGACAGAATAAACACCATATGATGGATGCCAGGCCTGCTGCTTAATGCGCTCCAGGATGGTGCTCTCACAAGAGAGGGATGAAAACAAACTAGGGCAGCAAGCGAGAAGCATCCCAGGCTGAAGTTTCTGGCCCAGGGCTGCTGCTCATTAAAACTATGCAAAAATTGTCACTTCAACATGAAACTAAATGCAATTCAGCACTACTGACTCAATCTTGGAGGTTTTTTCCTAAGCCCAACACTGGAGGGGAACCTTCTAGTGCTCCCATGGATAAGCTGAGCTAGACCTGCAGAAAGCCTCCAGCTGCGGAATTATGCAGTGTCATCATACAAACACTTCATTTGCTCTGTGCTATAAGATGCTCGTCTTGTGCAAAGGATCTTTGCAGGTCTCGTACTACGAAGTTTTTTGGCAATTTATTCCACTTCCCCAGTAAGGCCAAGCTATTGATTTCTTTCTTTATTAATGCAATCTTTAGTAACAGAAGAATAACAAAGCATCTGTCTATCCCAGATTTCAAACCTGCAATCAGATCTCTTCTAGACTTCACCACTCATTTAATATCTAGTAAACACTTCCAATGTTAGCTGCTGAAAATCTGCCTTTTGTAGATGTCAGGAAAATATTTTCCATTTAACATTTTTAAAGAGGTTGTGTATAAGAATTGATTTCCTGGTGTTAAGTTGTAATGTAGAAACCAAATATATTTCTCTACCAAGGCCAACGTGAAATTCTACTATCCAGTATAAAAAATAGCCCAACATTAAATATATTTGCACTATGACTATACTTATTTCTCATTGAACTGATATCTGCATTTCTGACTATGCTCTCCTCATCTTTGACACCTTCAACCACATTTTCAAACACAGTCTTCTTCATAAGGAACCAACATTCACATGCAGCCTGTTATTACTATAATTGTATGTACACCAGGAAGAAAGGAAGAAATTGTGGTTAAAAACTCTGAATTGGGATTTACTGTGTTTGGGGATCTTATCCTCTTGGAGCATCACCTTTATATTTTTAAACTGGGATTCTACGTATGCCACCTTTCCCCATCATTACACATATATATATTTACATACATACATACATACTTACATACAGGACAAGAAGGTGTTTCAGAGATGCTTTCCAGATTACAGCACCAGGACTAAGCCTTTCTCCCACAGAAACTGCTGTGTCTTCTCCTAAATTTCTAAATCAGTGTGGTCCCCACCTCCAAAGCTTGATTTTACCACTGTTGCACTGTTAAAAAACAATAGCAATCACTTTTTCTTTGGAGTTTCTAAGATTTTTTACTAGAAAACAAAAAAAACAGTTAAAAAAAAAAAAGAGTCCTTCTGCTGAAGAACTGGAATAGCCTAAAGAAGAAATACCTACTCTTTAGCCATTACTAATTAACTATCTAAAATACAGTACAAGTATTCAACTACTTTGTATGTATGCACAGGGGGGCTGAACTTTTAAGAACATGGTTATGTGAAAGCGGAGGGTGATTGGAACAGAAACGTCAAGAACAGAGAAGTATCACACAAACAGGAGTTCTCTGCTTAGTGGTTCCAGAGGGAGCTGGGAAAGAAAAAGAATTAACAAGTAGATGTATTAAAATGTGAGCAGATTCTTAAGCAGCTGTGATGAGACATCCTATGAAACACCTCAGCAGCTAAAAGCAAGTGATGGCTGGTCTCTGTACAGGGACCCAAGTTCACATGCTCTGAATCACATTGATACAGGTCCCTTCCAATATCACTTTTTCTGATCAGATCATCAGAACGGTTTGAATCGGAAGGGACCTTACGGATCATCTAGTTCCAACCTACCTGCCATGGGCAGGGATGCCACCCACTAGACCAGATGTGACACTAGAGTTCCCATTTGGGAGCAGCAGGTTTTCTCCCTTATTTTTATTTTTGATAAGCAGGACTGGCTGGATTCACCATCATTTCACAGAAGCCTGGGTGTATTTCTGAAATAAGTGCTCTGGTTCAAGCACAAAGCACCGAGCCTGATGAAAGGGTTGCTGAGTGACATCCTCTGGCCCGGGCTATGCAGGAGGCAGGACTGGATGATCATGATATAACCTCATCTGGCTTTTACCATCTGTGAAGCTGCAAAGCGTAGCCTGAAAGAACCAGAGTTTCTGAACATTTGTAAGGTCTAATTGTATCTGTATCCAATGTAGCATGACAGCTGCACGTGCTAGGAAAGAACAGCCAGATCTAAAATAAAATGTGCTTCTCGTGACACTCTCCCAAAGGCCATTATTTGAAGGGCAGTCCCACTGCAAATACATCAGAGCTCACGGCTTAGTTTCAGCATCGGTTTACACCAGCCTGGTTTATATAAACAGAGAGAGGCCACTAGATCCTGAGGTGGTACTTCCATTGAATCAACCACAATCACAGTCAGCCAAATACCATTTAACATTATAGATGATGCAATTCCACTGGGATGCGGTTAAAATGAGTCCCAACTCACTTTCCCTAAAGGAATGCAATTTATCTGGGCTTACAGCCGTTGCATTCACAGGATAAGATTATGAAATAATCCTTTCAGGAGCATTAGGAGATATGGGTGGCCAGAGCAATAGAGTCATGCTGATGTCCCGGGAAACGCTCTCACTGCGAACGTGATTTGGGGAAATGAGCGTGTGTCCTGCAGGACCTCTGTGAATTTCAATGTGCCTGCTTGAGAGGCTTGGCTTCTCCAAAGGCTGGGAATTGGGAAGGGAGCCCACTGCATGACCAAGCATTTCATGGAAATCAACAGAAAAATAAGCAGAGGAAGAATTTAAGGGAAACATAACACGAACTCAGTAGGACGGAATTACATCCTCATGATGCTCCTCTGTAAATACAACAGTTTCATGGAGTTGGTGCAAACCCTTACACCTATATGGTCCATGAACACAGTGATGAATCCCAGCAGGTATGGAATTACTGCCTATTATTCATTCCTCCTTAGTAATAATATCAATTTAGCTGTTAGTTTTTGTTTTGACTCCGTGCTTAGGAATCAGCGGGGCGATAAAGCTATTTAAATGGAAATACTATTCAAATACACAATCACCTGATTGGAACACGAACAGCTCCTGCTCCTGAACATTTCTCATATAATAGCTGCTTTTTCCCTCATTAAATGCAGAAATCTGATTAACATTTAGATCACACATGCTTTACTTACAGCAATTAGGACCAGATACTAGAGTTTTGTTAAACTATGTAGGATTTTTATGCTTTATCATGAAGGGAAGAACAAAGAAGCTCCATAACACTACATCTGGTCCTTTCTACTGCTTCTGTTCTGCGCACACTCTCAAGGACAAACGTTAACTTTAAAGGGAAGTCTGCAGGGACAAACTCGCTGAGAAAAAAATTGGACACTTGGATGAACTCAGCTTTGTAATGTAGTACAGTACTTGGTAACGCTATAATTCTGTACACTCACTGGCAACACCCAATTAAACAGTCTGAGGGGTTACAACAGATATAGATTAGGAAATAGCTGATAAAATAACATGTATGAGGCCTGAAAATTAATACCTTTTTTGTTCCGATCAAAAAATAATAGTAATCTGCAATTCATAAGGTTCAACTCAAGTTAGAAGGGATCAAATTCTTGCTGTTCGAAAAGCTTCTGGACTATAACTGAAGAGGTAATTTAGGATGTCCACTGCATTAATTTGCTCAAGCCATGTTGACACACACTTCACAAGCTGTCATACTGTTCAGCAAATGCAAAACACAGAGTTCAGCCCTTTAAAATAAGAAGCACAACTAGAATTTAACAGTAAAACAAAACAAATCAAACAATATCTAAAGAATCCCCCAAGTATATCAACATTTCCTGCAACACTCTGCTCTGACCGGTCCTGAAAGAGATTCAAATACTTTTAATGAAACATTTTCCAAGATTTAAGTTCACCCAAGTGAGTAGGATGGAAATGTACTTCCCAGACGGACAGCAGGGGACGGCACTGCTGGTCACCCAGGGCAGCCCATGGTTTTGGAGCCGTGCCCTATCAGAGGCTCAGCAGATCAGATGCTTTTCCATAGGGTGCTCCACCCTCAACTCAGGGCAAACCCAACAGCTCCCAGAGGCAGCCACCCACTGCTGTGGGTGAAGGTGCACAGACCTCATAGCCCCACCAAGTCAGAGAGTGGGCGATTTATATCAGCAATTGACTTCTCCAGGCAGTGATCTCTTGGGTTTATGGGGTCTCACAGAACAGAGACTCCATCCAGGTGGCTCCCAGCAGACATGCAGAGCATGCACAGCAGCTGCACCACATCCCACGTCAGAGTGTTTGCCTGTTCAGCACAAAGCTGACCTGCAGAGCACAGCAGATCCAACACGTTTCCAGATGCCAGATGTGCCACTCACACGAGGACCAGGGGCACACGTGCAGTAGGTGTGATATGACACATACAGGACCCTCTGGCATGGACACCCCCATGCTGGATGGGCTTTGATGCACATGGCCAACAGCAAAAGCAGAAAGTCAGGAATTATGTTGCCAGGGGTCTCTAATGGTTTGGCCCCTTCGGAACACCAAAAATGCCTTTTGTGTCAAGCTTGTCCCTTGCCTATGTGCTGCACAAACCAGGGCAGAGAGTTTCTGCCATCCACATTCCTGTCCGAACCCCCCACATCATCAGGAAACACAAAATGCCGTTTTCCACGTATTCATAAGGGAGTGACCAGACGTGTGTGTGTGATGAAAAAGATCTTCTCTCCACAACATACAAACACAAGTTTAAAACAATGCAAATCCAGTTCCTCTCTTTATGGGTCACCTTTAATCTTTTATACAAGCACTAACTCAGGTCAAGGTTGAACCGACTTAGGAAGAGGACTCGGAGTCCTTTGAAAGAGCCTGCGAGTACAATCTTGTGTTTGCATTTAATTAATCAGCTGAAGCTTTCAAATCTGTACTATTATCTCTTTAATAGACTGGCCCCCTGAAGGCTTTTGCAACGAGCCCATGGCCCCTGGGGCACAGTGATGCAAACCACCGCCAGCCGCAATTCCCAGATTTGAGGCAACTCCACATGACATGAGGCACGCGAACAAAAGAGCTCCAAATTTGAGAGACTAAATATTAATTGATGGTAAACAGAGTAAGATTTAGCAGCAGTGATTAGCTTCCCCAGTTGCTTTACGGGTAATGTTGTTGTTGGTTAATGAACTGTGTCTTTTTCTTTTCTTTTTTTAATCCTGCAGATGTCCGGCGTGGAAGAGCCGTTCCTCAGACGGCTCCCAGATGAACAGCCTGGTGAATGTCTAACTTCCCACGCAGTCTGTGTTCCTCAGACACTAATTAGTGATATTTCAGGAGCTGTAAATGATGGAAGAGCCTCCTTTTTTTTTTCTTTTGTTCAAGACATGTTAATAATCTCAATCAGGCTGCTCTTGCCCTCGTTTCCCACCCCAGTAACCTGATGCCCACTGAAATGCCTTTAGGGCCTGAAGGGCAGACAGAAGATACCTCACAGTTGCCTCTTGCCCAGGGGTGAGCGGCGGCTTCACTTTCTCAACAACAACGTGATGAAAACCAGGAAGCATTCAAAAACATAGAAGTAAGATGCAGCCTTGTTGATTTGTGCACTTTATTGCCCACATCCCAAAGGTAGCAAAAGCTTCTGGCTCAGATGAAAAGTGCCAATGAGCCACTGTGTTTTCCACCTTTTTTTCTTTTTTTTTAAATAACCAATCCCACTAACTGTAGGAGAAAGTGTGGGTTGGGAAGACAGCAAATATTTCCTCCATCACATTTGCAGTTTTGTAGATGATAAAACCTGAAGGAGCTACTGGAGCATCCCTCCTGATTTGCAGCAAATAGGACATGGGGCTTGAAAATAGTCACCTATGGAGAATGCCACCCTCTAAGATACATGGTGGTGATGGTTTCCATTATCCTTCCTATTTAAAGCATGCATCTTGTTTCTGTTTTGCAAAAGGCTTATGTTTTCTTGGGACCATTAGCAGGATGAGTGGACACCTGTAGGAACAGACCAGCCCTGACAAAGGACTTCTGTTCCTCCTGCTTTTTCCAGCCCTGATTTCCCATCTGTCCCACTCAGGGACAGTGGGCATTTCCCACAGACTAAAGCAGAATTAAATGTCACCAATTTATGTAGCGGAGGGGAAGGAGCAAGACAACAAGTGTTAATTGAGTTAAATTAGTTTGCCATCAGGCACTTCCCTAGCAATGCATATATAATCTTTAGACATCTTTACTTCAGAAAATGCTGCTTATAGTTTGGTGCTGCCACATGAAGCATTCCTAGCTTTGGCAGACTATTATCAGCAGCTGCAAATTCACTCCTGCATCCAAGGCTTTGGGCAGCCCCGTGGGAGGGTTTTTTCTCACCTGCCCAATCTCCAATCCCCTTTTCCCTGCAATAACCAAGCTTCTTAACACAAGAAAAAGGCTAAAGGAGATTTTCTGAACTCCTGCCATTCCCCATCCATCACTGTACTGGTAGATGTGATATAAATACCTGCAAAGTATGTTTTTCTGAGCCTGTTTCACTTTATGTTGCCCAATAAAGGTCCCCTCTTTCCCCCTCAAGTATTAATGAATGACATGATTAGCAAATTGCTAAACATAGGGGGGAAAAACACCCCAAAACAGCCTCTGAGAACTGATCTCCCAACTATTATTGAAGAACCGAAATGTGAACTAGTCTCACACAGCTGGTTAAATTTGGGATCCTGCTCCCGCAAAGCACTGCCTCACACTGGTGGGGTACCATGGACCCTTCATCTACTCTGTCATTCTCAGAAGCCAAGAGGAATCCTGGCTCTTCCAGAATTAGTCCTCACATACAACTATGTTAAATCAACAGGCACTTAGTGTAATTTTCTGTAACAACACCACATCACACGATAAACAAATCGGTTCCGAGGAAGAGATTACTTTTTTATTGCTACATCCAATTTATCATTTAGTCTTTCCACAGAATGGATTAAAAACAAGAACATGTGCATTTATGAGGAAGTTTCCAAGAGAAACATCAGCAGCTAAAACATGGAAAAATTCCTGCTGAAGTTTTCTCACCCAGATACCCCCCCTCTTCCATTTTGCCTGTCGGGAACCAAATGGTTTGACTATGGCTGCCTTATCCTCAAAGAGAAGGGAAAAAAGGCACTTTCCGTGCCTGAAAGAGATCCAGACTTGAGGTCAATTATTAGCAAAGACAAATCCTTCTGTCATTTTCATGAGTTAGAAAAATCAAAGCAACTTTGATACCTGGCTTGTCTCCACAGCCTTCTAACTCCTGGGAATGCTATCAACTAATCTGTCTGTGCCCCGTAGTTTTCTCCTCATTAGCACTGCAGATTAAGGACATAACCAGCACACCTTCAGGAGAAAAGCCTAGGGCCTTCACCCCGTGCTCACCATATGAAAAAAGGTGACTTCATTGCCCTCCTCTTCCCAAGAGGACTTATGCCATCATTCCCTCCTCATGGCAGCTCCTGCAGTGGCTTCTCGTGCTCCAGCTCTACCTCTTTCAGACACACTTAAGCAGGGGAAACAGTGAAACCGGCTCCAACTTCCAAGAAAAAAAAAGCAAATAAGGAACTAAGAAGAAGGGTCAGGGCTGGGAATGCCGCAGGATGGGACAACAGAGAACCTGCCTTTGGAGGTGTTTCTCCATATAACACTCATCTGCACACTTGTAAGGCATCAGGTATCCCCCTACTAACACCTCAACACCTAATTCGGGGCCCTAAATTCCTCTCCAATTTCTAAGAGCAAACATTAAAGAGGGGGAATTCTTTTTTTTTGTTTAACTTTGACTCCACAGGGCATCCTTGTTTGCTCTTTTTCTCATTTAAAAGCAAAAGCTTTCTCCACAACGCAGCTTCCAGGACTCACTGCATTACAGAGCAAGGTCAAAGGTGTCCCCTTCAAAGCAAGCCTTTTACATTGGAAACACTGGGAATGTGCTCTGTGCCAGCAAGGGAAAATAAGGTTGGTTGGAGGACCACTCATCCTAGATTTGTTTTCCCCTACAAAAGCTCTTGCAATATACTTACAGCCCCATAAATGTCAACAAAGATATTTGGGATCACCAGACTTTGCCCTTTCACCTGAGATCAGATCCCTTCTGCTTTGGAATAAAGCAACCCCTTCAGCTACCATCAGGACACAAACGTGTCTGACAGTTTGTGGAAACCGTGCTGTCCACATCAGAGCTGCTACAGAAATTATTCCATGCTAAAGAAAGAGAAGGAGCAATCAGCCACCATGCAGAACCTGGGATCACAGGCACCTGCTCACTCTCTCTGGCAGAGCTTCCCCTGTTAATGAGGGAGCAGCACATGTGTAACCTGCCTTAGGGACATACAGACACAGATCACAGACTCATTATGGGATGCCTCACTGGAACCTCCCATCTCTGCAGAAAAAGGATGTCTGTGTATTGCACTGCACAGAGCCCTGGACACAAGGATGACCAGAAAAACATGTCATGGACACAGTGCTACTAATCTCCAGTGTTCAGCAGTTGCATCCATAAGCAGTCACATTTGAGAAACGACTCACTGTTTCTTCAAGAGAGATCTATAAAACTTTACTGACACACCAAAAATCCCTTGCACTGATGATGAACATGGGTATAGCCACTTTTCAAGGTAAAAAAAAGTTAAAAATTATAAATAAGAAAATAAATAAGTCAAAGCTCAAGTAATTCTGTCAACACATTAGCCCTTCCCATAGCATGGAAAGAGACCCTGCTGTGCCATCCTCTCCTCCAGGTGACAGCAAGCTAAGCAACCAGAGCCAACAGCAAGTGTATTGTCCAGACTCACAGTCAAATGGAACATGGGAGGGGGTATCCTGTCTTCGTGTGGCAGAGCAGTAACAAAGACTTGCCAGTACAGTGCTTTTCTAGGAATTTCTGTTTCCTTTGGGAAAGGCCTAGCCATTTGATTGCCAAAAAAATATTTAAGGATTACTACCCAAAATAATTTCTTCTGCTACTGTACCATATGTTTGTGGCTCTAACCAGGCTAAAAAAAATAATTACATACTCATTACTGTAAGTATGGCCAGTTGCAACTGAAATATTAAGCTGTCAGAGAATTCCCACTGCAGCCAGTGCCTCACAAGCCCCTGTAGGAGATGGTGCATCTCATCCCAGCTTGTGCATCGTGTGAGGCAGCTCCAGGACAGTGTTTTGCCCAAGTGAATGATGGTGCACTGAAACAGATCAGACCTGAGTGTCAGACTCCCATTTTACACAGGAAATTTGATTTAGGTTTAGCAGTACATACATTCCTTTTGGTTTAGTTTCCCACCGCGAGAGCTGATTAAATGTGCAGAAAATGTCACACTAGCTCCTAAGAGCCAGTTCTTTGTTGCAATCAATGTCCCCATGGCAGCTGCTCCTCACCCTACAGCCAGAGGATGCAAACAGACTCTACCACCCCAAACTCTGCTGCCAGAAATATCTGTAGGAATGATTCAATAACTGTAAACAAAACAAAGCCTCTGCCCACTGCCTTTATTTTGTACTAAAACCCTGCAGTTGTGACTGCACTGAAAGGAAGGAACACAATTATTTATATATTTTATCAGTATTTACTATTTTGCTTTTGAAACTTCAGCGCACCTTAAAAACTTATGAAAACTGCAGGTGATGGCACCAGCTCTGAATCACACCTGACTTGCAGAATGGATGAAGTAGTGAATTCACCTTGATAAAACCTGGATACCTTGTTGCTTTTTTCCCCGTCTTTCTTTGCTTTTCATGAGCTAGTTCAAGAGCAAAAGCTTTCTTTCCCTGCCCGTTTTTACCTGGTGCAGCAGTAACACAGAACAAAGTCCTTGCTCCTGACAATGCTGCTTCAGGAGAGACATAAGAGCAAGCAGGTGACCAGTGGAGCAAGATTGCACAGTAGACACTAGAACAATGAAAAAACAGTATTTATTGAGATTTTGTATGCACAAATGTTAGTTTTCAGAAAAGAAATAACAGGTTCTTTTGCAGATGCACATGGAAATCTTCTCATGAATAACAGATCCTAGGAGGTGCCATCAAGTATTTATAACATTGGGACTGGCATTATGGTGGTACCCAAAAAGCACTTATCACAGCAGGCTGCAAATCCCTGACTGGGTCTCCTAGACCTTAAAGTAAAGGCCAATGCTACAAGATATGTCTGTTTAGCCTGAAGAAAAGAAGATCAAGAAGGGATCCTATCAATGTCTATCAGCATCTGAAGGGAGGGTGCCAGAGAATGGAGCAGGCTTTGCTCAGTGGTGCTGGGAAACAGGCAACAGGGAGAAACTGGAACACAGGGAATTCCACCTGAACGTGAGGAAGAACTTCCTTTCTGTGAGGGTGACTGAGCACTGGAACAGGCTGCCCAGAGAGGCTGTGGAGTCTCCTTCCCTGGAGACACTAAAATCTGCCTGGACACAATCCTGAGTGATGTGTCCTCAGGACCCTGCTTGAGCAGGGAGGTTGGACCAGATCACCTCCAGTGGTCCCTTCCAACATGAACCATTCTGTAATTCCATGAAGATGATTTCTGTTGAGGTGACAGTATTTTTCCCAAAGAAACCACATGCATAGATACCCATTATTTCCTATCCCCCAGGCAGGTTTGAGCTTTTTGTTAGTTGTTTTGCTTTGTTTTTCCTTAAGAAAGCAGCCAGAAATTGTGATGTTATCTTTGGATAGAGAAACACAAAGACCTTGTATTCTATTTCCAGCTGGATAATCTTCCAGGACATCAATACTCACTAAAACGTTTAGAACAATTTATATACTCTTTATACTCTCTAAAAAGGAAACAGCCTTTAAAAGCTGAGTTATACACTATAATTACTCTAATTCTCCACATCTGGCATTCAAAAGAACCCAAATTAAACAGCACTGAGCACCTCAAGTGCATCCATGGAGCAATGAAGGTGGAATTAACTCCAAATTAAATGGGATGTCTTCAGAGACTATCACACCACTATTCAAAGTGCATAGATTACAACCATTTATGTTATTGCACTGATCATTCCTCTTAGGGCAAGGTAAGTATTGTGAGAGTTTGCTTCAACACTTCATAACTTTACTTCAACTACAGAAATGCTTAAATTAGAAAATCCTGGAGCTAAACACCATAAATATTGGAGAAGCTCTAGGCTGGATCAGCTCCAAACTCTGCAGATTGGAATTAATCATTGATCTTCTGGTGAATAAAGACTTTTCTTTCCTGATGATAGAGCAAATGCAACCAGTACAGCCCACACAGCCACTACAGCTCTGACCCACTGAACATCTACAGCATGGAGAGATTAGGAGCTGTCATTAAATTTGAAGTATGTGACTAAGAGACACTACAGAGAAATCCTTCTGGGGTTATTTTAGATGTGGTACCTCACACGTATAAAGGATTTAGGAAGGAGCTACTGTGCTCTTCATCCTCAGTGCAATACAGCCAGTGACCCAAACATCCCACAAGTAGCAGATTTAAGATCTGAAAGCAGCACATCCAAGACGGGTCACGTCAGACCCACACGCTGCCTCTGGTCAATTGATCTGTGCAGATGCTGCAGCCTTTTCCTACTAATCCAGTGTCAGACATCCAAAACATGGAGCACTGCTGCCTACAGAAGTAAGATTTACAGGTCTAATAATTCAGTTCATGATCTTAAAATTGAATGGGGCTGATTTTAGTTCAAAAATGTGAACACTGCTCACTGTGCAGCTGTACCTAACACCTAGAAAAGCACAACTGCACCTAAGGAAGCAAAAGGACAGTCTGTTTGAAGGATGCACTCAAGAGCAAACAAGCAAACAAGCCTTCAAGGTGGCTAGAAAGATGGACAGGATGCAGAGAAGATTGCAGCTGCTTCCCATCACTGATCTACAAACAGAATTGGGTGTTCAGGACCTGAGGCACAGGGCAAGTAAGCTGCAAGCCACACAGATGTTTAACAAAGGGCAATCCACTACCACCTTCACGGCGTGCCCAGGGCTCTGCCTCCTTGTCATCCCTCAGAAGAGGACAGAGGTGAGAAGACTGAGGATGGGAATTCAATCTGCTCTAGTCTGGAGTTGTGCCAGCATCGGCAGCTGCTTCACCAGAAAGAAGAGAACTAATATATCACTGAGAAGACAGAAAGTCACACTTTTGCACCTGGGAGAAGGCTGCGAGTCAAGTGAGTTGTACTAAAGCCACAGAGCAGCCTGGTCACAGCAACCTGCAGCACAGCAGAGTTCATCAGATTTGCAAATGTTATTGATTTATCTGCACGGCTCTTTATAAACAGTCATCCTACTCCCTGCACAGAAATAGCAACAGCTAATATATTCTCAGAGGATAAATAGCTGAAAGAAACGATCTGGGGGACAAATTTACATTCAGTGAGTACAGAAGTCTCATTCTCAGAGCCTTGAGTGTAATTATAGCACCTCTTCTCAATACTCTCTTCCTTTGCAAGAGGATGGCAATTGTGTGCGTGGAACCAGAAGCCATTACAACAGATTGGTTAATTTTAATAATTGTCTAAAAATATAGTATATGTAAGTGTGAGGACAGTACACATACGTGGTTTAAGAGTTCAAGAGAAAATTGTGGCTGCCCTCTGCCATCCCCTGCCTGGGCCTATACCCAAGAACAACCCAAGCCAAGCTCCACACGAGTAACTGCAGAGGTATCCCCGTCTCTTTGTTTGCTATCAGATTATTTCAGGTGATTTAAATATCATTCTGCTACACATGCTTTAACATACTGGTTGCTGTAATGCATTGATGATAACATTTGTGATGAAGCCAACATCATCCAACTCCCCTGCTCATCTGTTCCTTTTCCATCTCGTCAGCATACAGCCATGGAGGTTATTTTGCTGCATCTTTTTATATTTCATGCTTTGTCTGTCCATAGGCTTATCTTGCTTTACCATAAATTGTGCAGCCTGCTTATCTGTCTGCGCTCTTAATCTATGGGATGGATTCCAAAGTATTATAGGTTGCTTACCTCTTCAGCTCCAACTCTTTGTTTCCCAGTTCTGTGTCACTCTATATAATTTTTTTTATCCTGCTGTAAATTCCCCTTTTCAAGTTATTAACACGTGAGGCTTTTACAATTCCTTCTGTTGTTTCTATGCCAATAACTCAAAATTGGTGCAAGTCTTCCAAGTGAAATCCTAATCTCTGAAGTAGACACTAAAGACTTGCCCTTCTCAGCTGCCTGTGGAGGATCAGCCTTGGAATGCTACTAACAACGCTCTACCAAACTTCCAAAACATTTTGACGTTTTTCTAGCTACTGACACAGATTTCCAAAAAGAATTAACTTGATACTGCATATGATTATGTAATTCTGAATAAATATTCAATTATCCCAATTCAAAATAAAGTTTTCCATACTACATCTTATTTAGGCTCTTATAGAATTTCTTTGAGTCTCCCATTTCAAAGTCAGATTTAAAAAGCTGTTTATGCATTCCCTAAGGGACTCGGAAAATTTATCAATGCCTTCCCACACCTAAAACAATGCAATTTGAGTTTCCTCAATCCAAGTAATTTACATTCATTCTATCTACTAAGTTTTCCAGTATATATTTCAATACTTAAGGGCCGTAATTTCTGCTGTGATTTCTGCCCGTTCCTGCCCCCCCATTCAGCCTGCTTTCTTTTAAAAGCTCAGAAATTTACATCCATTTCCTATGGAATTTACATCCCATTTCCCTGGCGACAAAGAGGCAAAGAATTATTATTTTTTATTTGGGCACTAAGTAATCGAAGCAGTCCCACTGTGCAAAGTGTACATGCACGTCTGTTTTGCATCAATGTAGTTACACAGTATTTCAGTCTGGCCTTAGTTAGTAAATAACCTTTACAAGTTCTTGAAGCCCTGACATTTTACATTCAAGGATTTGACAAATGTCTTAATACTTCCATCTATCTTTTATGCATCTTCCCTTCAGTCTCCACATCAGCTTTCCACATCATATTTATTCCTCCTCTTTGCTTCATAATCTTCCTTATCAGGGTGTTTTATTCTTGATACATGCTTTATCTGTACTGTGATTATTTTTATTTTACCCTTCTTCATTTGTACAGATGATATTTTAAATAGTTTTAAGCTACCTGATGGAATAGACTCAGAGCAGTTCAACATATGTCCCGTAGCTTTGAGCTTCTCTGTTACATTCATCACATCTCACTCCTGTTTATCTACTCTTCCAAACTTTGGTCTATGGAATTTACACATCCTGATTTCTCTTCTTTTCGGTTGTATCTCGTATTCATCCATCCAAGGCATTTACAGACACTCATCACTGCACATCTAAATGTCAGCTGATTAAATTACAGCCAGTATTCTTTGGATACCCTCTCACCTCTCATCCAATTGTGTCTGGGCACTATGGAAAATGAAAGGTCAGATGCTGCCCCTAATCTGTTTGCAAAGCTCCCCATGGAGCCCGGGGTGACTCATTCCCACACAAGGTCTCCCAGCCTGTCACCCTGTTATGAGAGTGTTTTACAGCAGACAAAGTGAGCTGAACAAAGAACCAAATCAGCCCCTCAGCACCATGTGTGTGCACTAAACAGAATCTCGGGGTCTGTTGTGTACCCTGACAGCTCCCAGACCTGCAAACATTTCTTTGTGGGGGCCCTGGACCTGTGTAGGACCTGCTAACACCAAACATTTTTTACTTTCCACTGAGCTCCATTCCCTACAAACACCCAGGTGAGCTCCAGTCTGAGAGCACAGCTCACCAAACGCCAGCACTTGTAGCAAAATGCTGTAAGCTCTGGCATCACTCACTGCAGCTGGCAGCATAAACCACGTCCCCACCAGCAGCTTCCTTCTGAAGAGGCTTTTAACCAAAAATTGGGGCTGCTGGCCTGGGAACGCCGCTAAGCTGATCACCAGCCACCTATAGCACCTTTGGCAGATGAATAGGAAAATATTTTTTAAAATACAGCTATTATGGAGGGGAAGTGTCATTAGTATAATTTTCCAGTTAACAGTAAGAGTGCCATCCACTGCAATGTTGATGTACTTGCTGCCTCACTAGATGCTGCCACAGCCTGCCCATGTCATCTTGGGCACACAAATTAATTAATCAGGCTTTAGAGAAGGTTTTATCACCATCTACCCACACAAAACACATTCACTGGAAGATAGTCCTGCAAGGATTCAGCCAGGGAGCATCTCTGCTGCTAGATCCAGCCCAGCTAATATGGATTATACTCACCAGCAATCCAAACTGAGTTCATGGATGCTTGTACATCTAAGGACCTTGAAAATAGGGTACTAAGTGGACTACAACGTTTCATTGAAGCTGTGACTAATTTTCCAACTCGTAAAACCCAGTGGGTTTTAGTAACCCATGCAGGCAGCCCTGTCAAAGTGTTTTCATACTGCCTTAAAAAAATGTAATTGCCGATTGCTTTTTTTTCTGGGGTTGAAATTCAGTATTAAAACCACGTATTGCCCAAATACAGTTTCCAAAGGAACTGGGGATTCTAATAGTCTAATGACTGTCTCCTAGAGTTCATTTTTCACTTTTCAATAATTGGTTTTTCAGTTGCATTTGCATAGAGTACATGTAAAACTCCATAGCCCATTAAGTTAATCACAACATGAGGCTAATAAGCATGGACATGCAAAGACATACCTAAGCCCAGATCAATTTTTGAAGCGGTGATTTGAAGTTGCAGCAGAATAAGTGTTCCTCAAGCCTGCCAATTTGATAGGTAAGGATGTGTTTTAAGGAATTGAAATTTTACACTGCTGAGAATAGCCCATAGTTATTCAACAAACCATTACTTAAAGAAAAAAAAAAGGAAAAAAACTAACAAGAAAGACACGATGCACTTTGAGATGAGGATTTTAGTGATAGTTCAAGCAATTTAACCTGCAGTTTCCCTTCTCCTCTCTCCATCCTCTACACAACAGCATACCTTGTGCAACAGGCCACGTGCATTAAGGAATGATGCTCTACAGCATCCAGCTCCACACAAGAGCCACTCTTCAAGTGCTCTTAACCACTGCATTTCAAATTACACCTCCACCCAACATAACTCTGAGGATCACCTGTGTATCAGCAGGCTCCTTCAGTCCTCACAAGCTGGCTTGGATTCCCATTTTCCAGCCCCTACAGCCTCTTAAGCGGCTACACACGGGCGGTGTCACTATGTTTCAACCCAGCTGGCTCCAAAAACTGCCTATGGGCCACAGGTAGGTTGTCCCGCCCTGCCCAGGACGCTGGAGCCATCTCCCAGCCAGGTGTAGAAGGTACATGGCTCCCTTGCCCTGGAAACCGGGATATTTCCATGGAAAGTTTCCACTTTGCAGAACTGTTCTGTGCCGCCGGATTTCCATCTGCCTGCCTGGAAGGCTTCACTCCATCCTGTTCTTCAAAAACAGGGGTTTTGTTCTGGAAAGCCATGCCTGGGGAAAAAAAACCAGCCTTTTCCTTCTTTTTTTTTCTTAATACTGATGAGAATGGGAATTTAAAAAAACAACAAAAAGCAAACAAACAAAAACCCCAAAAACAAACAAACAAACAAAAAACCCCCGCCCCTTCTCCCTTTTTCCACATGAAAAAGGGATTTCCATTTTCTGGCAAGGTCTACTTGCAAGGACTCAAACAGAATAGATGATGTCAGAGCTTAAGAGCTTTCAGGATGATAGTTTTATGGTGGCAGAGCTGCTCTCTTTTGAAGCTTAAGGATTTGAACAAAATTATGGGAACGTAGCCAGAGGCGGTTTGTTCAGTGCTGGCTTTAGAGGGGTGGGGGCTTGGCAAACAAAAGAAATCATTGCTTTTTTCAACAATGGTTATTATATACATTTGAAAGCATTTTCTAATTGAGTTCTTGTTTTTCTGTTGATCTGCAGAGTGATATGTTATTTAAAATATATAACAGTCGAAGAGTTGAGTTGTTTGGTAGAAGGTGCATTTCCTCTGATGGGAGAAGCACCAACCATTGATTCAAGAGCTCTGGCTTTTCCTACGAGATTCAATGGGATTTGGCACAGGTTTCCCTTTAATGCCATGGCTACTCTTTACTTCTCTGCCATTATTCAGATATGAAGCCTTAATTTTGTTGTTGTTTTTGTTAATCATGACATCATGGGTGGAAACAGGGCAAAGCAAGCAGCCCCAGAGGGAAATAAAAATCAATCCAAGCTGCTCATTAAAAGGTAAACCGTCAATAATCTTTGTCAGGCCTTTTTATCTCGGGTTTTAGCACAGTGTGATCCCTAAGGCAGCATGTGGTATTGAGAATTAAGATGGCTCCGACTTTTCACATCTCCATCAGGAAGATTAACTCCTTCAACACAGGCTGAAATTACCCTGATTCTAATCAGCACATAAAAATGGCACGAGATTAAAAGGGATCATTTTGTAACAGCTTTTCTGTATCTGTGCTGACAGAGAGGGAAAAATCAGCTTCTGAACTTGATTAAAATGGTGCAAGCCAGAAATATCTCCACAGATAGAGCTTCCACAATGAAAAGTGTTGATCAAAATCTAACCACTTTATTCTTCTAAGCATTTATGTATATAAATAAAAAGAAGAAATATTTAAGCAAACACTTTTGGGTTTTTCCTAACATTGTAATTTTTTTACATAAACAACTTGCTCTCTAATTTAGGCAAACACCATAAAACGTGATTTGTAAAGTTTATTTATCTAAATCCTTAGTAACAAGTCTAAAGATTCTTCCATCGATTTTCTTGGAATGAGCCTCTGTACCACAACTTTGTTTTTGAAATTAGGATGAACTCCCATCACATGATTAACAACAGGCTAATTACAGAACCCATGACAGCCCATTTCAGTAGGAACACTGTTATTCCTTCCACATACCACATAAAATAAGCTTCCCAAATAAACAGTGACAGTGTTCTCAACCACAGTGCTTTAAGCAAACCCAGCTATCTTTGCCTACATCTTCTCTTCCATGGATTTACTGCATTGGATAAACTATCATTAGAAACCACAGTGTTTTGTTTTTCTCCCAAACATAAGCTTTAGTTTTGGCATTTAAAGAGCAGGTTATGGAAAGGCATAACGGGAGCTCACACAATTCAAGTCTAACCATTACCCTGTGCTACAAGCAGGGACTTCCATAAACAAATGGAGTAACAACTATGTTTTGATTCCATCTCCTCAGAACTTGGAATAAGCATCTTAGTGCACAGGAAGCAAACATCTCTATTACCTGAACAACTCATCTGAATAGTAAATCTATTGAACTAATGTTTTTAATTATATCCCTGCAGATCCGTGTGCTAATGGGATGATCCCAGGACACTGGCTGTTTATGATTAAGCCATCCAGGATCACGGGAAAGAGTTTCTTTTCCCTGCCAAGACCCCACAAACTTGGTACAGTGGCACATCACAAAGGCAGCACAGCCACCTTCAAACCTCCTGAAGGTGCTGTGTGCCAGGAGAACACATTTATGGTTTTTATGCAAGTACAGAAGAAGAGACCAAAGACTCCCCAACAAAGCAAGGGAGAATGGCTTCGAACTGACAGAGGGCAGGATTAGATTGGATATAAGAAAAAACTTCTCTCCAGTGAGGGTGGTGAGGTCCTGGCACAGGTTGTCCAGAGACTCTATGGCTGCGACATCCCTGGAAGTGTTCAAGGCCAGGCTGGATGGGGCTTGGAGCAACCTGGGACAGTGGAAAGTGTCCCTGCCCATGGCAGGGTGTGGAACAAGATGAGCTTTAAAGTCCATTTCAACCCAAACCACTCTGGGATTCTGCGAAATCCATCTCCACTTTCACAAGCTCTGCACAGGGGCAGAGTGGGCCTGTTAAATACAGATGTGTCATTCAAGTGTGATAATATTGAATTTTCTTGAAACCTTGGGGTCTTAAACAGGGGAAGCAGCAAAAAGGAAGTAAAACAAAAACATTTCATTCTCAATTATGAAATACTTTTAGAAAAATACAGGGAGCTGACACTTATGCTTTATCATCATCCTGCAGCCAGGTTTGCTTTATATGACACTTGAATTCCAGCAGTGAGGTAGGATTTAAAAATAAAACCCATCATGAGCACACAAGCTTTTGATAGAAAACCCTAGTTTTGCAATGTGGGTTTAAAGCGATCATATTAAAAAGACAGGGAAAATAGAAAAGAAATGCAGCTTCCAAGAAGCTTTACAAGAATAGTTGTACATAAATCAGAGACCTCCCCTATTTGGAAAAAGCTGAACCAAACAAAACAGCAAAATTCATCTACACTGAGGTATGCACTTACCTTAATCAACACTTTTTATTTTAGCTCATCAGTTTGAATAGAGGCCTAAAAGTGTGCTGAATTATTTAGATTGTAACTGCTGGATAACATATTAGGAAAATAATTTGCTGTATTTACAACACTGAATGGGTTCTGATTTTCATCACTACTTTCCTGGGGTGCAAATGTTGAAATAGAAATGCAAAGTTTGATAATGTTTTGTTTGTGACTAGAAGGGCCTAATACAGAAAGATGGGTAATCTGGTTGGTCTAGGGCTAGGGACACAAAGGAATATAAGGTATCTAGTTCCAAAGAAGAACAGAAAGAAGGAGGAAGAGAATCCTGAAGTTGTGTTTCCATTGATGTATGTGCATCCAGAAAGAACGCCTGCGCAAGAGATGAGTGCTTGGACAAACTTAAATCATATTGTTTCATCTCACTGGAATAGAAATTAACCAGAGGGAAAGAAAAGTCCTTTCCCAATTTCCCTTCTACAGACATTTTTGGAGAGTCTCCATCGTCCTGGAACAGTCACCTGGCTCCACAGCCAGATAGCTTGTGGCCAGTTCTCCAAGCAGGCACAAACCCATCACGGGCTGACCCACAAATCCTGTGCTATCAACCACCCTGAGCCGCCCTCATCACACCACAGGAGCTCCACCTACAGTAGAGATGAGCCATGTAAAGGACCTTCACATCCAAGGGCCATGAGAAAGATCAAATGGTGAGTTCTTCCAACATGCATCAGTCTGAGCCACATTTTGGGGTACTAAATGTCATATTCGGGTACAGCCTGAATTGAGATCCTCATCTATGCTAAACTGATATAAATAAATATGTACTGCCAGGCAACTGAAATCAAACTCTTTGCCACAGTGACTACAACCAGCTGAGTCCTGGCCCTGTGTTACCAGGGTGGGTATGAAAAAGACCTTGGAGGGAAGTCAAAAATAAGAAAATTGATGTGCTACACATTTGCTATAGCCTATGAAAACCTAAAATTGTAGGAAAACTGATGCCCAGAACACTTGACACAGTTCAGAAGTCCCAGGAAGAATTAGTTCCCTTCATGGTGGCAGGCACTGAATACATTTGATGAAAGAGAAGTGCTATACAGCCTGAATGGAGAAATTGCAATCTCAGACAGGCAGACAATCCCACTGTTGCTCGCTACTGATGCTGTGGAACTCACTTGTTAATCAGATATAGCAATTTTTCATGTAATGCAGCCCCTGAAAGCAATTGCATTTCAAGCAAACAGCTAATAAAGGCGGAGATTTTTATCTGCTAATTTAACCCACAATCTATCTATGTCTGAGCTCTTGTTAAGAAATGCAACAATACCAGTGAGCAAATGAATATCTTAACTTTGGCATTTCAGATGAATGTTATGTTGAAAATTGTGCATTTTTGCCTGAGAGATTTCTGGAACACTTGAAGTACTCTCAGCAAGTTATTCCATAAACTATCTACCAGACCATATGTTTGCTGCCTACAAGTCTGGGCAGGAAATGTCCAGTAAGAGCCACATCTGAAAGGAGGAAGAAGCAGCAGCCAACAGCGCTCCCGTCACTAATCTGCATTTGCAAATGCCACATTGGAGTTGGCAAATGAAGCGTTTCAAGTGCAAATAGCTGTGAAGACATTTGTATGTAGCACTGAAATGATGGGTAGATGCTGGGTTTGTTTCCGTTTAATTTTCGTGAAGTTACCTGGGTGCTGGTAGAATAAAGCCCCTTTCCCAGGATTTTTAAATATATATATACAGATGATGCTTACATGGAAAAAGCCCATTTCTCTTCTAAATGCTCATTTTGAAGCAGAGCTACTTACAATAATTATAATTGCTGTGATTTTTGAGTACAAACACTTATCCTGTGAACAATTACAGGCATACATCTCCAGGCAATATGGTCCTACAAGTATAAAGCACACGCATTAAACATGGTTCTAAAGTTTATAAAAACATATGTACATGTTGCACATATAAGGATATATACAATATGTTTCCTTTGAAGAGTAACTTTATTTCAAAAATTATTTTAGAATCCACTTATGTACGTTTCAAAATGTCTTAATCTTTCATATATTCATACATTATACAGTGTATAATGTGTGTATTATATGTGTGCAATTAGTAGCTCACACACAAGATGATCTTAATGGTTGGACTTTTCCAATCTAAATGATTCTATGATATGTTTTCCAGCAGCAAATTGATATAAATAGTCTAAGACTGGGATAAATCAACACAAACATGAAATATTATGATCTGGGCTTGCATTTACAGGATATAATTCCCATCTGATGAAATGGAGTTTCTGAAATGCATCTCTGTCACTTATCATTAATGCTGACCAGACATAACCCCAAGATTATGCTAATAGAAGACAACATTCAATTAGCATACAGAGTGCTCTCTAATCAAAGCCTACACAGTATTAGAGAAACTTCAGATTTTATTTTCCCCCTGTGCTTCTACTCTGTAAAGAGGTTTGAGCAACCTGCTCTAGTGGAAGGTATCCCTGGCAGGGGCTTGGAGCAAGATGAGCTTTAAAGTCCCTTCTAACCCAAACCATTCTGGGATTCTATGATTCTATTAAAGAAAACACTCCCCTTACACAAAATCGACTTCTCAAAAGGAATGTGTATCCTTTAGTTGATCAGCAGTCAATAATGTATTCCTGAAGGAAATTGCCAGACCATATTGATGCAGCAAATTTCTCTCTTCACCTATGTGTTCACCTTCATCCTACCCAACAGGCTTATCAATCTAATTAATCTGCAAAAGTATTTTAAACATGAAATGCATGTAGGGCCATGGGAGGTTTTCTTTGTTGTACTAAAATATTTTCTTGATACCTGTTGCAATAGGACAGGGGGTGATGGTTTTAAACTAAAGGAGGGTTGATTTAGATTAGTTATAAAGAAAGTTTTTTTACAGTCAGGGTGGTGAAACACTGACACAAGTTGCTGAGGAGGTGGTGGATGCCTCATATCTGGAAGTGTTCAAGATCAGGTTCGACAGGGCTTGGAGCAACCTGATCTAGTGGAAGATGCCCTTGCTCACTGCAGGGGAGTTGGACCAGATGGCTGCCAAAGTTCCCTTCCAACTCAAACCATTCTAGGGCTCTATGATTCCAAATGCCTCACTGACAGGTGTTCTTTTCCCTCATCCCCCAAATGGTTTCCAATGTGGGACCCCCAGGATGGAGCAGACCAATGAGGTCTGGGACTCCAGGAAGGAGGCAGGAGCCAACAGTGCAAGTACAAGGCTCAGGAAAAGCAAACAGTACAGCTTCCCTGGTCCCAAATGAGGATCTATCTCTGTAGGGATATTTTCACAAATTGCCACTTCCAAACAGAACTTCAGTTCCCAAAATAACCCACCTACCTTCCCAGAGGACTCCACTTCTGTGGAGCAGCTGTGGCTCACCACAGGAAGGAGCCCAAGTTATTCAGCTCTTTGAGAAGAAACTGTTCATCCAAGCGCTTGCCAGGGGGGCTTGAACTGGTCTTAAAACAACCCAGAACCTCTGAAGTCACCTTGCAAGCACAGCTAGGCAGTGTTACTAAGCCTTCCTCAGCCACATTTTCCCCATTTTAACCACATACAGCCCATAGTAGGGCTGAAAATAACCACTGTCTAATGACCACGTGGATTAGGAGGTTGTGGTTTCGCTCAAAGGCAACATCCATTTGTCCTGTTGTTCCAGGGAACAGATTTGAGGAGAGCAGTCAGGAGGACTAATACACGACGGATTTCAGTGCTTGGGATTTTAAAGTTCACTAAACACAAAAGTAATTAAAAATTACTGGTTCCAATACCTGATCCAACACGTAACCGAGCTGCAGCACAAAACTTGCCTTTTTATCTGTGTTTCAAAGTAAACACTTGTGACTGATCCCTGTTTTATCCTCGCCTCCCACATTGCCATATGGCTACGGATGTTTCAAACAGACATTATTCCAATAGCTCATTACTTACCATATTGCGCTGAAGGAGAAAAGCTACAGACAGTTTTGACAAAAACAGCAATTGCCTAAAAATGTTAAGTATCACAGTCTTGCGTCGTCTTAGACATTTTTAGTCTGGTAACAAGGATGGGCGCTAATGCCACACGTAGGGAAGAGTGAATCAGCACGTCTGCACCGACTGCGCCGCATCCCCAACAGTTTGCACTGGTGGAGGTTCTAATCTCGCCCGATTTCATATGGAACAGACACTGCTAATGTGAATTCAGCACACGTCCAACCTAATTAAGGCAGTATCCTCTTGCTTCAGTACGTTTCTGTAGTTCCTTTCTTAAGTACCACACAAAGGTAAGACATTGATCGGGGTGAACCTCCCACTGTGCCACGACATGGTTTGGAGGGAAGAAAACCCTCCAGTGTTCACCTGTGGTTCACCCATCCCTGGAATCTGCCAAGGGGGACTTGAACACAGAGCATCTGAGGCTGGTTTTGTGACCATTAAATGATGCCCCTTGTGCACTGCTGAAAGATTAGGAGTTTTGGAGAAACAATACTATTGACTGGTCATGGGTGACTTGCTTTTCTTTGGCAGAAGGAAATTCAACGGGGAGCATATTTTTGGATTGAACATGCAGCAGCTCTGAATTTAATGGGTTTCCCTGGGATACAACCCAAGGCTGACCAGATCTCTCTGGCAATGAGGAGAAAACAGGTTTTCTTCCTCCAAGGAAGCAGTAGGCTGCTGCAAGTCATCACATTACTGTGATTCAGCTCCTTGTTGGCCAACACACATGAAGCATCTGTGCGTATACTGGCCCTCACAGCTGTCTTTCCTGGGTAAAAGAGACACCATTATCAACCCCTTGAGTAAATCCATTCTACCCTGCAGAACAGAGCCGGTCTGAGAGCCTCAACAAGGGCAACTGCACTCTGCCAACAGGCATCAGCTTTTTAAGTGGCAATAACCCAAACCCTTGTAAACACTGTCACTGTGAGCTCAGGACAACAGCAATCCAAGGAGAGTTCCAGGGTACAGGTTTCCAGCCTGACATAGGAAAGGCTTCCTTCATGTTGATTTTTAAAGGCTGACTAGATGTGAAGAGGGGAAGAAATAGAGAACATGAAGTTCACCTTGTGTGGTCTTCCTGTGAGATTTGACCTCCTGCCCAGCCATTTTATCACCAAATGAAAAAGCAACATTAGTTATGAGCAGAAGGAAGCCCATCAACTTACAATTAACTGGTTCTGATAGTACGTATTTTCACCTCTAAAAAACACAAAGTCAAGTGTCCATTCATCATTTCTAGAAGTGTCAAAAAAGGCAGTTCATTAGCAATCACAACTGCTGATGAACATCAGGCTAGCTCTTTGTTCCTACACACCAGTTCAGGCCACTTTCTACTTCTGACCTATCCTGCTCTGATAGGACCCTGAAAACACCAGTCCTTTTGCTATGAGGAGGCACACATGCACTGGAGGCCAAACTTTCAACACATATCAAAGCCTGCCAAGAGCCAGCAATGTGATTTCTCGTCCTTGGCAGGCTTTACTGAAGAGCTCCTCTAACAACATCTGGCTCACTAGACATGCAGCTGGCAGGTCACTGCCATGTTATTGATGAGGGATGCCTGGATTTGAAACATAATGCTTGATACATAAAATATACCAGTACAACATTAAATAGAATTTTTAATAACTATAATATTTTATTATAGATTGTATAAAATTGTTTATATACATACATATACATGTATGTATATAAACATGTCCTAAAAAAAATAATAATTAAAATCACTGCTAGTCTCCTTGAAGGGCAGAAGCAAGGCAGGCAAGGAACTCCAAATGCACCAACACAGAGCCAGTCCAACCTTGGCAACTCAAGCAACCAAACCAGACTCACTCTTTTCTACCAGATCAGAATTATGGTTATTGATCACAAGAATAAACAAAAACACTAAAGGAGGGATCCCAAATAATGCCTTCAAAATTGTACAGGAAGGACTGAAATCAGGATATATCTGCTTTTGCACCACAGTTATTTCCCTTGCTAACACCCAGAACTCAAAACGTGTTTTGATCACAATAGGACCAGGCAGGCGTTTGACTTCAAAGTACAGTAAGCTTGAGCCTGCCCTCAGGTTAGATGCTCAGTGAAATTAACTTTTGATTAAGTACTGTATTTAATGTCTGTGACTCCTCAAAAGGTCAGCCTTTTGTGAGTGCATGAGTTTTCCAACTCAATGGCTTCAGAAGGAAAGATTGCATTCTTCCCACCACTCTTTCCATCCAAATTAAGAGATGCTATTGCTTGTGCCATCAGGTATGTCAGTCCTGCTTAAGAATAAAAACAATTAGAAGAAATTCCACTCCCCTCTCATAGATTTCACCTTCTTTGGAGAAGAAAAAGTCTGCTGTTGTTGTAACAATTAATCCAGGATAAAGAACAGGCTTCTTTTATTTTAGTCATTTAAGGGGTTTAAAGTTTTGTTCTCTGTTTATTAGGATAAATGTGACATTATTCCCTGCAATATAAACCAGTGAGGTTCCTGGGGATAAGAAACTGCCCAGACTGTGGAAGCCCTGAGTTCAGGTGGGTTTTCAGAGAGGAGATGCAATAGGAAGTGTCTCCAACAAAAGAGGTGGGCAAACTTGAAAGCAAAACTCCGCTACCAGGATCAGAGAAACCTTCCAGACTAAAGTTTTGTTAAAGTTTCCTACAGAAAGGAAAGCAAAATAATCAAGATCACCTTCAGAAAAAGCTCCTGTTCAGGTGAAACTGTGCTGGGATTTAGAGGGGAGTGGAGTTTTCCACTAAGCTGCTCCATCCTCACCTGCCCCAGCTGAGGACAGGGCAATGCTATTTCAAGCTCTCAAGTTCAGTCTTAGACACATCTGCTTCATTTTCTCTAATACCAAGTGACATCACCTCCCTTCCCCTACTACTGCATTACAAAGATGGAAAGAAAAGCAGCTGAGAACACTGGCAAATTCCCATGGGAGTCAGAGGCACAACTTCGCAAACTGATTATATTAAGCACATAAGTTGATAGGAAACTAGACTTTAACATAACTGTTCCTCCTGGTTTCTAGTCCAAGAACACCTAGCTTTGCTGTATATCAGATACACTATACTACTACTTTTTTAACTTCATAAAAGCTGAAAACATAACACACTTGTGCAATTTTGACACAACAGCTGCTTAACAAAGCCAGCAGTCACAGGGGTGCAAGAGACAGAGCTACAGGTTGTAGGAATGTGATTTAACAGAAGCATGGGATAAATTTGAGAATTTATGTCCCTATCAGAAAGCTCTTTTGAATTTGAAGAAGTTCAAAAGTTCACATGAACTCTGTTTCCAGGAGCTATATTGTGGTTACAATTCTGACAGCTTTTCTATTAGGGAATTCGGCTTTTCTTTTTTTTTTTAATCAGAAAGATATAAATACATGTTGTATTAAATTCTCTTCAATACATTACAAGCTTAAAAAGAAATGGACAAAAAATATTGATGGCTTTTTTTTAGCTAACTAAAAAATAAAAATCCAGCCAGCAGCCAGCTAATAATCTTATAATAAATTCAGCTCTGCATTTTCCAGCTCTCCTTTTTCTCAGTCACACACCAAGCACTTTTATATGGCACTTTTTGTACTATGAATTTTAATAAAACCAGCAAAAGAATTGGGAAGGAAGCTAATTTTTCTATATGCCTCTGGCAAACAGGAAGAATTCAAGAATAAGTTAAAAGATATCTTTCTACTACCGAAAATTCATTTTCCATAACAAGACACTGTCATCTTCCCGAGGAGCCTGTAATTCCAAGATAAAGATGAAAAGATGTTGTTTTATCATAATGACAAGTATCTGCATCCATATTTATTTTGTGCTCCTACATCACCGTACAGTTTGTATTGTCATGGTACATTGGAAAGTAGGAAAACATTTAGCTATTTCAATAACAAGAGAATAAAGGATAAAGTACCAAAGAGAAATAGCATAGCACAATCATTTCCGAGTATCCCTAGGAAAATATTTGACCCACATAGAGGGAATACAGAATGTAGTTTGTCTCCTTGCAACTGCTTTTTCCATTTTCTAGTGGCCAGACCATGTATTTTAATCACCAAGTACTACAGCTTTCCCCATCAGGCAGCCACTTCGCACTGACTACATGGATAAAACCAGGACAGAAGCCAGCAAGCTTCTGGAGGGAAGACCCCAAACCCAGGCAACTAGCTTAGGATGTCCCAGATGCCCAGATTTTATCCCACCTGGAGAGTTTATTGCCACCTAGCCACTGGCTACACAGCACAGGGTCGAGCACAGGCCAGCACTTTCAGCTATGGCAGCCCTGGAGAGGAAGATGGAATTTTGTCAAAAATCAAACAATAGTGAGTAAACTCCTCTCTGTAAATGGCTTAATCACTTTTCTGAGAAAATTCCGAGTGGCTGCCTTGGAAATGTCTCCCTTGCCTGTTACACTGTTATATCCATGTCAGAGAGCATTATGGCAGTGGCTTAACTTCCCCCTTGTTTATAAGGTTATCTTTTCACCTTCTTGTTTAAATAAATTCTGAATGTGTCAGTATCAGTGCCTCTACCACAGATTAATAGAATGAGCCAAAAGGATAGCTGACATTTTTGTTGCCATAGAAACTGGTCATGATGTTACACAGCTTGTCTAGTTCCCATTTGCCATATATCTAGCCAGCTTCTGAACACGGTCCCCTTTTGTTTCATGAGGAATTACATTAAAATATAATTCCATCTTAGTTCAGTCCCCATTCTGTAGCAAAGAGGATTATAGAATATTAAGATACTTCCTAAGGAAAGTGCAAAGTGATGATAATATTGCTGTGTGGCTTATGTGCATCCCCGATTAAAAGAAAAAGAAAATACAAGTGGAGTAATTTATCCCAGAGCCCTATATCCCAGTTATCCCCCATTCAAGTATCTCCATCAGCTTCAAATAAACAGGCTCTTCCTCACTGAACCTCAAAGTGGATGTACTTCAAATGATTGTACAAGACAAAAAACAAAAATAAGAAGACATTAGTGAAGATATTTTTTAATACACCATCAACATTTTTCTGCATAATGCGTAACCTTCTCAGTGCTGCTATCAGGCTCCCCCTCCGCAGAGGCATCACAGCCTCGAGAGAAAACCACTCACATAGAATTAAGATGTGAAGTTTCAGCACTTAGCAATGCAGTGTGGATGGATATTGTGCCACAGGGCACTGTACACTTGGAGAAAATGCAAAGTAACTCAAGCAAGAACAATATCTAAAGACTCCAAACTGTCATGGCCCTCTTGTACCTCTCCCAGACACATTAACTCTTGTTATTTTAAAGAAGCCCATTTGCTGATACACAGATTAAGGTGAGAAACAGATTCCAGGCAGTTCACTTTCCCCTCTTTTTAATACACATGAAAATTAAAGGGACAGGCAAAAGAACTGAACTCCAGGTGCTACACAAACAGATGGCAGCTCCTTCTCCAAAGGGACAACTTCCTGCCAGAACAGCAACAACTGGACATCACTCTGGTCACCCAGAGACATCCAAATCCACATCCTGGCTGTTCTTATTCGCAGGTAAACAACTATGTCACAGTCACCACTACCAAACCCTAATCCAGTCACTGCAATAATCCCAACACCAAACTTGATCCTTATTTATGCCACCAAGCACCATTTTGGTTTGATTTTCACTGTTCAGGTAAGCACATTCCACTCATCACTGTGGCCAGGGACATCCCCAAGCTGCTCTCAGGTGCTGTGGCAAAGAGCACAAGCAGACAGGTGATGTTGGACAGAAAATCTTCCCTGTTTTCCGTACTTTCAAGTGTGGTCATCAAGAGCAGTTCCTCAGGGTTTCCCATTGTTGCAGCCATGCGAGAAGTGCCCGAAGAATCTGTTTTACTTCACACAAGAACATGCAAGGAGCCACTGACAGATGTCAGATATTAAGCAAAAATTTTGCCCCGAGCAAAGCACTGGATGCTTAAGCTTACACATGGCATGTCACAGCCTTGGACTCAAAGATATTCATGTCCAGCATCAGCCTTTTCTTCTTCCTGAAGTCCAGTTATGCTTCACTCAGGCACAGCAGGAGTGAGCATATGATGCTGGCAGCTTTCAGGGGTGGCTGCAGAGGGTCCCACAGAGCAGCCCCACATCTGCCAAGCAACATTCCTGTTCCCTTCCCTGGATAGAAGAAGGTGAGATGACCTGAGTGCCTTACAGGATGCCAGAGGAGCAGAAGAGCTGCAGCATGTCCCTCTCCCTGCCATGCCACAAAAGAAGTTAACCCCAAAGGCCAGATGGCAGCTGGCCTTACACAGCGTGTGGTGTGGGAAGGGAGAAAAGCAAATTCATACAAGACTGGTTAAACCCACAGCCTCTCTGCAGCACTGGAAGAGTCCTAAGAGCTGGCAAATAGAATACAAGGAGCTGTGGGAACCTCCCACTGCTAAAAGCAAGCTGGGCACAGCCCTGCAGGCAGCACAGTAAGCCACTCTCCTTCCCACGCTGATCCAAAAGCCAAAGAGATGCCCATCCTTTTGAGCAGCCTCTGACAGAGAAACCACATCCAATCCAGTCTGGAGTTACTCCCATTCCATAACCATTACCCAATCACATCTTTCAAAATACTCCATTCTCCCCATTTGTACAGAAGAAGAATAGGAGGGACGACGGGGAATAACGAGGGTTGTTGAACAAGGCGAGCTGCAGAGGAGGATGTTGTTGTCTTAAATGCCCTGGTTTGATGCTCAGGTTAATTTGGCATGCCTGGCTGCATCAGCGTGTGGAGTTATGCAATGTAGCAAGCTGTCGCACTGTACAAAGCATGACGTATCATCCCATTAATGCATGAAATTAAAAAGATGTGCTTTGCTGGGTCACACACAGATTGACTGAAAATCAAGTTGCGTTTATCTCCTTTTAATTGTATTTAAAATTGCAGAAAGGGGGAAAGGAAAAAAAGATTGTTCAAATACCTGCTCATCCACTAATGGTAAATAATTCCAGCTAGTCAACACCAAAAGCAGGTGCAGCAGGGTGGGGATTTTCTTGCTGGTTTTGACACGCTGGTGAAGAAGTGATGCTTCATGATGCTTGTTTGTCCAGCCCAGGAAGGCAGGCAGGGAGTGAAGCAGCCTTTATGGGCATCCTGGGATACCAGGAGGCTGATCCAGCTGTGTAAGCTGTGAGTATTTACTCGCACAGAGTTTGATCTGCCATATTGTATTCAGTGATTTGTTAATGAAACCCACACCATTAAGGCCTAAGTTCACAGAGAAAGCAATCTTTTCCCTGCCCTTGGGTGACAGGAACCCTTGGAATGGGGACAGCACAAAATCTGTGCATCACCTAAATCCCATTTCATCTTGGTCCAGAGAACTAAGTGGTTTACAGTCTATATTTGCTTCTGCACAGTGGAAATATTTTTGCCATCCATGGGTAAGATGGTCTTTTTATTTACACATCAATGCCCTGTTTTGATAGGAACTAAAGCTATTGAGAGAGAAAAGAAAACATATAGGAATAATATAATGAGGTAGCCTTGTCAAAAATACAGTACACAATGTATACAATAGATACAAACAATAGATAGTTTTTCTACTCATGCAAAGCACTGTTCAGACTAGTGCAGGCAATAATTGTTAGTAAAACCATGTTCTTGGCACTAACAGTACAAAACTACCTGTTATGTGCCTATGATCCCTGTGAAGCTTCAAGATTTTCCAAAAATTATTTAGAAACCAGGTAACTTAAACATCTAGCCCATGTGACTTTGTTTAACAGTGCAAATAGAAAAATAAGTTGAAATTTCTATTCTCCTCTAGCAAATAAACCAATTCAATCAGGGGAAAATATGAAAAAGTATAAAGCATGAGGCACTATGTAGAGTCAAAACTGCACCACATGAGGTGGCCCCAGTTCTTCTGGAAATCTCTCCTGACTTACAGCAGGGTCTGCTCCACCCCAAACTGCCCCATGACAGAGAGGACACAAGAACAGCTTGAAGCCACTGCCACTTGCTCCGACAATTTGTCATTTTGTCTTTACTCCCCTTGAGAGAGGTTACAAATAACCTTCTTCTCCCCATGACCTCTGCTAATCATCAAGCATTTCCATATCTCTAGTGGAGAACTGGGAGGTTAATAAGATGCAGGACTCATGTCTGTAGCCTAAACACACCAGAATCATTCCAATGAGTCATGTATTTATAGCAAGAAATTTCTATTATTAGAAATATAATTAAGGGCTGAGTTTCATACACACAACTCTGATCTCCTTGAATGGAAGAACATGCAAGTACCCCAAAGCAGAATTTATGCTCCTGTACTCTGATAAAAATACGCTGGGTCTTTGGCTGGATAGAATTTTCAACAGGAAAAAGGAAGAAGAAAAGAAACAGGTTTAATGAGTCCAACAGGTACCTAAAGAAATTAGTTCTGAAAGCCCTGAACTTGGCAGTAATGAAATTCAGAGAAAAATTATAATGTTTTTGTCATAACTGATAATCAAGAAAAATAGATTAATGGCTTTTAGAATAATACAAAGCAATAAAATATGCAGAAATTCATTAATATATCTATTATGTAAGAGGCTGTGAATCATAAGCTTTTGTATTGTCGGAAAAGAAATGCTAAGCAAGAGGTTTGATTTCAATAAAACACATAAATAGCATCTAATATGATGCAAGAGCCATAATATGATAAAGTGTATTCTTGTCTTCCAAGAAATTCCTTTATAATGGAACATTTCTCATTTCAATAACTTTATCTTGAGATAAAAAAAAAATTTATCACAATGAGCATCTGCTTTAAGGAAGCCTAAAAAAAAAAAAGTTATTTCAAACAATGCCCATTTAGCTGCCTGCTAATGCAAAAGATATCACTCCCTGTGCATTACAGCGCTCATTTTCCTTCCTTTTAAACTCAGAATGACAGTAAATTTTACTAATTTTGAACATGGACCTCAAATGTGGTCACTTCACTTCTGCCATTTCCACACTAATAAATGCATTATGAGAGTTTAGAATGAATTACTAGGCAGAGTTTGACTTCTGACTAGGAATCTTATTAAAGCACAGCTTCAGGGAAAGGTTTATAATGCTGCATAAATTGTCCTGGCAGTTTTTACAGATGGTGTGGCAGTTTCCCCCCTCTTACTTTTCTCCTGTCCAGTTCCAGATTAAGCACAGGGTACTGAACAGTTTATGCAAAGTGAAGGAACCCAAATCCTTTCCCTGCTCTCCTCCAACTCTCTAACATTCAGCTCAGGGTTTCCACCTTTGTTTTAAAGACTTTTCCAATGCTGAACTTTGTCATACAATCCCACTATTTCTCACTATGTATGAAATATATATATCATTTTGTATAAAGTGAGAAATAATGAGAGTTTATGTATATATAAATATATATAAATATATATAAGCAAACATATTTGTTTTAACCAGAATGATGTGCTAACTCATCCCCAACTGCTTCCAGCACTGGAAGCAAGACAGGCACATAGCAAAGTGCTTCACCAAACCACAAAAGCCAACCAAGTTGTTTACTTGAGCTGTCTCACAAATATCCACCACGTATTTGGATAGGAAAGCATTTGGGAGAAGGAGTCAGAGGTTCATCTTAAAACCTTGTGTTTTCCATGGCCAAATCTTGTCTAAGTTGATAACTGCAGCAGCCTTCATGTTAATTGGTGACATTTCCTTGGGGACATCACCGTGGGTTGTACATTAGTGTCAGTCTACGGAAACCGCCTTGTTTTTAGTCTTGTGCCGTCTGTCAGCAATAACCAAGGTGGGAATTGCCAGGGCTGTCACTGGATTTGCTTCTGTTTTCTCTACAAGTGTTTATTAAACCCACCTTTTCTGTGACACTCCCACCACCTTTGCCTGTAAATTTGCAAAGGTATCACTAAAATAAACACAGCAAATTTAAACGGCGCAGCTGAGGCGCAGAAGAACAGTTTGGTGACATCCCTATCCACTTCCTCAGCAATGCCAAGCCAACACAGGGAGGTGATGCTAAGCAGAAGCAGCAGCAATAAAACCAGCAGTCCAGAGAGAAACTCCCCACACTGATCCCCAAGGCCACAGACACAATGAACACACGTTCTCATTCGAGAGCACACGGTGCGAGACCTAACACACATCGAATATACAGAATAAACTGGAACATGGAAAAAACAGAGTGGTACAGATTACAGAAAAACAAACCAGCTTTAATCCTACTTCCAGGAATTTGATCTTCAACATTCAACTCTCCTCATCACTGCAGCCAAGCCCACCCCTAAAACCTTAGTGCATTACAGCAAAAGAAGTTACTCCCAGCTCACTCTCAGTCCTGGCTCTAACTACAGGGATGAGGAAATCAGTTAAAATTTAGGGATTCAAATCTTAAAACTCCAGAAAGTAGCTGAACTGCTGCTTAGAAATACCTTTGTCACAGAGTTGATTCATACAAGTCTATATACAAACACCTCCACAATGCCCTCAAATCAACAGAATCACATATCTGCTCTTGTTTTACAGGACATACACATTTCTATACCACTATACTCCAAGAAAGCACATAATTTAAAAAGAGTACCTTTATACATTGCAGAGCTGCTCCCACTCTCAGCCTCCAAACTGTTCAGTAACTTAGCTAGAGAGAATAAAAAAAAAAATCTATCGCCAGTCTAAATATTCCAATAGTAACTCAATTTTCTTTCTGTCCCACACATCCCCAAACCAGGCAGCACTCCAGGGGACTGGGAAAGCCCCTCCTCTTCCCAAACGAGACCCTTGCTCCAGCTGAGCACTCCCAGAAGAATTAGGGGCTGCCCAGGTGTAACCAAGAGCTTGCAGCAGCCACAGCCCTCGGAGAACAAAGCTGATCATCAGCCCCACCATGAGTCAGCAGTCTGATGGTTATCACATGCACATGGCTCGGGGGTTGTGCTTGCAAACCATGTGCAATTGTTATCACCTGTGTCCTTACCCAAACTATTCCCTGTCACACTTCAACCAACAAATAATCCTCTGAGCTCTGATCCCCTTCCTGGTCAGGAAAGCAGGTTTGTTCCTAAAGAAGGTAACTCAATGAGACTTTTTTAAGGAAACATCAGAGTCCTCTCGAACTCCTTTGACTACCTGGGATCCCAGGGAAATCTGGCTTTTTCACTGGTGCCACACACCAAGCAATGTTTGTCTCTCAGAGAAGAAGACTAGACCTTAGGTTTGTTCCTGCACAGAGACTGAAGGAGATGCACAGAGAATCATAGAATATCCCAAGTTGGAAGGGGCTCACAAGGATCATCAATCCAACTCCTGGCCCTGGCCCCAAGAATACCACCAGGAGTCTGAGACCATTGTCCAAATGTTTCTTGAACTCTGTCAGGCTTAGGGCCATGACTACTTCCCTTAGGAGTCTGTTAACAGTGCCCAGCCTCTCTCTGGGTGAAGAACCTTTTCCTAATATCTGACCTAACCCTCCCCTGACACAGCTTCATGGCATTTCCTCATGTCTTATTGCTGGTCACTGGAGAGAACAGATTAGTGCCAGCCCCTCCGCTGCAGACCACGATGAGGTCTCCTCTCAGTCTTCTCTTCTCTGGGTTTAACAAATCAAGTGACCTCAGCCACCTCTCCAAGACAGCTTCCCAACTAGACCCTTCACCACCTTCACAGTCCCCCCTTGGATGCACCGGATCCATGGGTCAGTCCTGTCCTGACCCATCCCCTGCCAGGATGGAACATTGTGACCAACCTCCCTGCTGCATTCACTGCATTTTTAAATGTGAGTGAGCTGTTTCAGTGCCAAGAGGTGAGCTAAAGGAATGACATCCACAGTTGACCCTGAGGAGAGGGTCAAGACTGATAGTTGCTGTATCCCTACAAGGAATCACTCCTCAGACCCAAACCAGCACTCAGGAATGCCCAGCTGCTGCCCAGAGGAGCTTTTCCCTACCCAGAGACCTCCTCCTCCAGCTAGTCTGGAGAGCCCAGCTGAGCCACTAAACCTTCCACTGATTCCTTCACATTGTGTCACTTGAAGACAGACCCTTCTCATAAGCTGCAGTAAGAGGATGTTTTTGTGGAAAGACAGAAAATCTTAACAAAGATGCAATCAATGGTTTAGCTTAATGTAAGAGATCTCAGAAGGGCTCAGAAGACCACTGCACATAAACTATGCACGATGACTTGAGACAACAACCTGGTAACATCTTCTATAATTTAAAGAGGGCTGAATAATTTCAATGATAACAATTTATTCAACGACTTCAGCCCCTTTCCTGTCCATAAATTGTCTTTTAATGAGTTACAATGTTCACAGATTTACTGTTTCTTTTTCTTCAGTTGCTTTGTTTTGGTCTGAAATTCTCAAGTGATGAGTGCAGTGGAGCTACACTAATGAGCTTTGTAGCCAAACAAATCTGTGTTCCTGGTTCGGTTCTCTGAAGGCTAAATTGTAACACTAACAAATAAAAAAAAAAAGAAAATTGTATTTCTCCTGTGGTCACTGAAAAATTAGCCTTATGCAACCCTGAATCCGTGTTGCTAGCTGCCAGACTCCATACCTCCATCTGGTTCCAGTCCTCCCTCCAACAGGGACCATGATGAGCCAACAGCCTCAGCTCCTCACAATCCTGCTCATGGACACAGGGGCCACACTGGAAACATCTTCAAGACAGATTTCCACCATCACTTCATGTAATCCCCTACATTAAATTGTGCTGAAAGCTCATGAAGTAACCTCTGCATCAATCCCGATTTCTGACCACGTTTTCTAGAAGGTTGTCTGACCTCTGTAGGGACATTTAAAATAGATTGGGTTTCTACTGATTACTTTTTAGCTACAAAGGCATAAGTAACCCAGCCTGGTGATTCCAGAGAATAAGAAGATAAAATCAACATAGAGTCTATAGTAAGCATAATAAAAAGTATCATTTCCAATTATGCCTTGCCTGGAAAATGGTTTTTTCCTCTCAAGGATTTCTGATGTGGATATTTAAGGTAAGGACCTAAAATTTAAATGGGAGTGTCTAAGTACCTAATCCATTTTTCAAGGAAGCTCAACACTGACAGCTCATAACACCAAGAGGGGGTCACTACAAGTAGATCTGTCTTCCTTGGCTGCTGAACTGGGAGAAGCTGCACTTGGGGCTGCACAGGAGGAGCCACTGCTGACTCAGTGACCTGACAAGACATTTGGACTGTTATTAGCCCTCCACAGGATTTCCTGCTGGGCATTAACCATGGGATGTGCTGGCTTGTCCCTTAGGATATTACCTGCATCTCTACAAAAACTTGGTATTGGAAGGTCCTTGAGGGATACAAGTCATTAATGGAAACCTGAGGGCTCCTAAGAGCAAATTAATAGACATATATATTTTATACATTCATGAAGAAAGGGTAATATGCCTGTGCAGCCATGTATACAGTCTTTGCTGGAAGCCAGAGACAAATATAGCTAGGGGAGACTCAGATCCAGATACGCCTCCACATTTTCATTCTGTAACACCTTCAACTGTGCAAGTCTCACAGAGAATCCAGCAGGGATTTCAGGTGCTACTGAGCTAGCACAGCCTTCAACAAGGAACAGCAGCAGAAGAGCTTGCTCTGTCTCCTTTTAATGTCATCTGGAACCATGGTGAGACACCCCTGCACCAGCAGAAGCTTCTCTGACTACATGGAAATGACCACACACAGCTTTAGCAAGCAGCAGGATTTTCCCAAACAGTTTAGTCAGGACCAGCAAACTTATTTCATGCAGAACACTGAACTGCAATCAATAGTATCACCTGCTCTCTGTTATCAAGCTGGGGCCGGGCAGGTGGCACAGACATAGAGGTGATGACTTCTGGCTTAAAGTGGCCTGAGAAAGGCTTTTGCCCTTGAACATGTGGATGCTGATCATGGCTTATCCTTAGCATCTTCATGCCTTCTTGGTTCACAGACCCTGAAGTCACTTCCTGACCTGCAAAACTCCAATTACAATTTAGTAGTGAGGGGTTGGTTCAGACCAAGATTTTATCAATAGGTTGTGTGAAATATTTACTATATGAGCAGTATTGCAGTGTGTGACTTGGTTGTCTCAGCTCCAGGAATGTTCTGCTCTTTTCAGCAGGGTCTCTGCTGAGACGGCCTCTCTTACAGCTTCTGGACCTACATTTCTGTGCACCTACTTCTATCAGTGTAGAGTTACACTGGATTCAGTAATGTAACACATATTCATAGCCAGAAATAGTCTGTCTATAAAGGGATTTCCTACAGTGCCTTCTAATCTGCAACCTTGCCCCACACCGAGACAGGAAGGAGGCAGTGAGTCTATGAGGTCTGGACCCCAGTAACCTCCAGATACATTTTTGTAAGAAAAGCACAAAATAACTCATCACTGAGGCTTTCAGGAGCCTCCTCCTCTTATCATCTATTCAGATTGGCTCTACCAGACCCTCTCTATTAAAACAGACACTCGAGAGGAAATCCTGATCATGTTGCTGTGCTTTGAAGGATGGCAACCACAAGAACTCTTGTTCCTAAAGAAGGGAAGAGAATAAGATTATTGGGATGGAGGGATATCAATCACCAAAAACGGAAAAAGGCAACCTCGAGCACTCCAGTGCTTATTGTTGTTTGGAGATTATTTCATTCTGAGACACAAAATGTCCCAACATGGGATGTCACACCTTGGCACTGAGAAGAACAGATCATCTCCCTTCATGCAACAGCTTTGTCACTGAGAAAGCAATCTGAGTAATTACCCCTACTTGTTCCTACAGGAATATTTTGTTTTCCCCAGGGTTTTGTGGGGGTTTTATGTTTTTTTTAAAGGTACCTGCCATCCTGTTCCATGCCGTGTTGTCTCTGTCATAGAGACTTAATGCCATGGTTTTAATTTGTATTCCCCAATGAATATATGATTAGCAACTGCATTTATAATTAGTAGTTTTGTCATTTGAAGTTCACCAGTTTTGCAGCCAATTATTGAATAAAAAGCTGTTTATTATTTTCAATATATTATTACTTTATTATGGCTCATTGATTTAAAATACTTAGCTTAATCCTTCGCAGGTCCTTAAACACAAATATGGCAGCTATTAGCAACCTCTTCAGTCAGGCATAAAATTGTACCCACAGGCCTCATAAACAACGGAGTGCTTTGGAGAGATTAAATCAGTGTATACAGCTGCGAGGGAGGCCATTAGGAAATACATTCTCATTCTGCCTTAGTGTTATTTTGTTTTGCCACTGTGCTCTTGTCAAATCTATCACCTACCTGTGCTTTCCTCTCCATAAATAAGAGACGTCACCTCGCCAGGTCCATCCATCAGAAACATTTCAGTCAACATACAATTACATCCTGCGGTCTCCTGCTAATATACTAATTCCTGTCATTTGTATTTCGAAGAGGACAGGCCGGATGGCGACGAGCGGAGCCGCGCAAAGGCCGGAGTGATGGATCTCTGCAACCAGGACAAGCAGTGCAGCTCTTACCAAGTCTGTGTGGTATAAATATGGGACTGCTGTCACTCCTGCAGCACCTCCTCAGGTCTGAATTTGGAAAAAAAACATCATTCAGGCCAAGCTGTGAACCCTCTCCTTAGCCTGGCAATCCCCCTTAAAGCACGGAGCAAGATGGACTTGTGATGTAAGAAATGCTGGCAGCTGCTGAGCACAGAGGAGATACCTGGGTTTGTCTATGCATCTCCACTGCATGTGCACCAGGTGCATCCTAAACATCCCTCCAGCTTCCTTCTCTCTCAGGCACATCCCAAACATCCCTCCAGCCTCCTTCCCTCTCACCCTCTGCAGCATTGCAAAAATAAGATGCACTGAAGACAGGCAGGCCAATGATGAGAGTTCAATATTTGTTCTGCTCCAGTAGTGCTTGGTGGAATTCTTCTCCCTTTCCCATCCACCAGATTATTTTCCCTAAATCTGTAATCCCCTTGAAATCATCAGGTGAGCCATTTTTCCATTATCGTTCTGACTCAAGATTGCCAAGAGCTCCCTGCAGAGCCAACGGTAAGTGCACTATTTGCTAAAGGACAGAACAATCTCAAACGAGGAGGAACTTGTATGAGAAGTAAAAAATATGACACAATTATCATGTAAATTATAGTGGCTGTTTTAAATCCCCTGCCAGTGAGACATGAGGTTATACCACATGTTTCTGAGGCAAAGAGAGAATTGCTTTCTTGCCTGGAGACAAGTCAGTAATATTAGAAGAACAACCACAAAAAAAATACCCAACAAAGCAAATCTGTTTCTTTGGTGTAATAAATATCGGCACTACTTGACTATTTTCCATGTAGTGCTTTTTGTATTGATATGCAGAGTGGCAGATCCTGTGGGGCAACATTTGTTGTGAAAAATTAAGGTAACAAAAGCAAGGAAAAACTGTGAATAGTAAAAAACAAAAATAAACTCATATTCTCCTTTTTCTGTTTCAAGCCTAATTAGGCTTCTTTTCTCCTGCCTGCTCTGAAACAATGCTCTAAGTGAAAGAGTAAGTATTTCAAGAAATAATAATATTGGAAGTCCTTTGAAATTAGTATCAGTATTAGTATTATCCTTCCCCTCTCTGGTGCATGGAAAGTAACAATTGCAGGCATTTTCCTCCCATGCCTGGTCCCTGGTTGGACCTGCAGCTCAGTACAGTGCCTCACATTCATCCTGATGGATTTGTTGGGACTGTCTCCTAGGATGGAAGTGAGAACCTAGAGGGAAGATCCCAGATCAAAATCCTTCAATTTGAAGCCACCTTTAGAGTCTGTCAGTGCAGGACACAGAGCCCACAAAATATTGTTTTCCTGATCCTACGACCTGGAACTTCTTGATCTTCTAACAGTCTCTACTGAGAAATCTGAACCCACATTACTGTGACAGTATTCCCATACCCTTGTTCCTATACTTGCAGACAATATTACTGTGGGTTGTCCCTAAATGACTGACTGGGAAGAAGGCAGGGATAAAAGAGTCACAAAAGTGAGTATTCCAGGTGATAGAAAGGAAGAAGGAATAAGTCTTCATATCTTAGGCAGGTACACTAATGTTAAGTTTCCAGCAGAGATGTTGAAGCTACTGCCTGTTATGGGTGCTATGTTCTTAAAGGTAAAGTATAGGCAAATGCACTATTGCTCCAGATTAGCCTTCCACATCTCCCAAAGTAGCTTCTTCCACTTCTTAAGATGCCACCACTGTGCTTAGAAAGCTTTTTTGCGGGACATGAAAATCTATTAATCAGTATCATCAAATGAGGACATTGCACTACGATAAGGGTAGGATGAAATCCCATTCCACAACAATGAGTCAATTAACTTCATGCAATTTAAATGAACTTGGCATCAATAATGTTTGGGCAGAGCCAGCCATACTTCCCACCACAAACAACAAGGACTGTTTGCTAAGAAATGCAGCAACCGAGCAAGGCAGTAGAAAAGGAAGTGAAAGACTTGGGGCAATGTTTGTTTGAAATGGCAACAGCTCAGATTCTCTCAAAGAAATGCAAAATTGCAAATAAAAGGGAATTCAGATGTATTCTTCCAGTGGTTCTGCCTAGATGAACTTAGATGCTCATACCACACACTGCAGTGGGCAGAAACAGGTACCTGCTGTAATACTGCATTTCCTGATGATGCTCTGGAAGGTCACTTTCTCCTTTTTTTAATAGTATTTTTTCCACAAGGTATTACTATTTTGTGCATTTATTTTAGAAAGCTTGGGCAATAGGTCTTCCCTTGTACCGAAGAATTAAAAATCAGTCTCTCCAAATCTACATGCTGGTCAGGTCTCCTCTGGCCATGATATACAATTTAGGCTGCAGGACGGAGGGCAGACTGAAGGAAAAACACTTACCCAGGAAAGACACACACAAAAAACCTACTGATTTATGAATGCAACACTTAGAAAGTGTTGAGCATGCAAATCAAAGCTGCCTTGGAGCAGGTTCATTTTATAGCACCCACACTTGTATGGCAGGTTAATCACATTGATGCTGACACAGCAATGCCAGGGTAACTTTAATAAAGGTTTGGGTCGTTCTTTTTTTCTCTTTAAAGGTATAGTTCCAGCTCATTTGGGTCCAAAATTTAGATTTCTGAGTGTGAGTTTTAAAGGCAAAGGAATGGTCAGAAATAAGTGGCCAAAGTGAGTGGGAAAAAAAGCTTTATATGTAATATTTCTTTGCATTGTTGGATAGAGTCACTGCAGCAGGGTATTAATAAATGAGAAATCAATGAATTAAGTAATCAAACTTAAAGACAAACAGGAAACAGCACATGGGTAAAAAATAAAACCATCTGGTAATATCCTCCTGACATCAGTAGTGCAAGATGGTGCAGAAAGAGGTAAGGATGTTTTCCACACTGGTGCTTCACATCTTTTTATATATCTTACATTGGTTTTGGAACACGACAGGTTTGGTCAGGGTCTGCTCAGGGTCTCCTTGGTAGAATATAAGAAGTATAGACCAGTAACACACATTTTACCTGCTTTACTCTCTATCTTCCACACAGTTACCTCAAACTATACTGTGGCAAAAGTGTGCTGTCTTTGGTAAATTTTGAGAAAGGAAACGAGATACACAGGCACAGCATGCAATGAGCCCATGATTCCCCAGTTCAGTCCAATGTACAACTGTATATGTGCTGAGAAACTTCAGGTGACAACAGTTTAGTTACTACATCCGCAGCCACCAGTTCAAACAGTTTCTTTATTGTAGTCTCACCGCTACATCTACATTAGCAAGTAATTTCACACAGCAGAAGTAAATCATTAGATTCAATCTGGTACTGAGGCTCCTACATCTACGCTATATATATTTCAGGCATTCACTGGGGATTAGATTTAATCTGCTCCCCTCAACCAAACATGCCCACCATGCGTGTGGTTCAAAACTTATCACTGTTTCAGACCTTTTATCTCCATTAGAGGTTGGGACGCGTTGCCCGGGGCAGTTTGTGCAGAGCAAAACAGAGCTGTGAATTGAATCAGCTCACAATCAGGGGGGACAATGAGGGCACTGGCTTCACTGCTCTGAATCGAAAGAGAAATAGATGTAGTTGTATTACCTACACTTCAACTAGCAAATCTATGGTGAATAAATTTACTGGCTTTCACTGAGTCGCTGAGATAGATGTTATGTTTCATTAATGCAGCTGCCCCAACCATCCGTTCATGTTGGAGATACACAAACTGTATAAATAAAAAGTGAAGCCCCTGAAAACTGCTAGAAAAATGCCCTAAGGATGGTATTACATAACCCTATATTGTACACAGAACTTATGCTTTAAATGAGGGGAAAATTAAACTATTCAAGACATTCCTTGCTATTTGCTGTAAAGCCACAGGTTAGACCAAACACAGCAAGATCTCTGTTGTAGCAGCTCTTCTTGCTCCAGTTGCTTTGTATCACATATAAGAGGTTTTTCTTTTGCATCAGATGTAGAGATTCTATAGAACATTCTTATTATATAGGCTACAAGCCTCGCTAGATTTCTTTTTAATAAAACCTATCTCTTTCAATTAACTTGATTGGATGTGTTAATGTTTTGGGACTTGATTAATAATCCTGGGAGATAATTCTGCAAAGGTCCAGAGGCACTAAAATGTCCATGCAAATGGGGAATGATGGAGGAATCGTGAATGCAATCTATAACACTCGGCACAGCGGCAAGCCCAGAGCTGCCACGCTGCTCAGCTGCAAAAAACAAACAACCCATATGCCATAAGTATAAACTATCTGGTAGCTCAATCTATCATCTCTCTCATGCAGCTGAACAAGGAACAGAATTAACAGTGTAATACCTTCCTGAAGGAGTGCTTTCATCCTCAGGCTTTAATTAGAGATTTATCTGAACTAGAGCTCCAACCATAAGCACACTGAAATCCAGATACATAATCCTTTGCTTTTATCCAGCTCCCTGAGTAATGTTGGAGTTACCCTGCAGAGAATTTGCACCCCAAACACAGCACAGGCTTTGGTAAGCAATGACTGTTCTACTGTACCACAAGACAGACCAAGCACCTGATGAAACTACTTGAAGTGTTGATGCCCAGTGTGAGTCCAGCTCTGCAGGACAATTTCTGCATCTGCTCCTTGTCTCATCTTCAGAGCAGGAAAATATTCAGAAAAAAAGACTTTCAAAGAGTTATTTGTTGACCATTGTTCACTGGATCTGTTCCTGACAGCACACACAGCGAATAAACAGCCCACAGACCAGGTGAGGGGTGTAGGGTTGGCTGCTGTCTGCTCATCCTCAGGCTTTAATACAACTCCCCAGAGCCATTGTAACCTCCTCCCTGTGTTTTGCAAACCAAGGCATTGTTTCTTACCCCCTTAGGAGAGGGAGATAAAGGAAAAATCCATGCTAGGAAAAGCACTGGATCTTTCCAAAGAGAATCTTTTCCCCTTAACTAGTGAACTATCACAACTTCCCTTCATTTCCCGTTTGGTGGCTCAGTAAAGCCATCACTGCATTTCAGTGCATGGCCACATTTTCATCTTCAGTCACATCTCCAACTCTCATTGCCTATCATGGTCATCATCTCACACTTAAAATGATAAAATATTTACAACTACGAGGCTGCTAAATTTATTCCCCAGTGCCCACATACACATTTTGCACAGCAAGTCCTTTCTGGCTTAAATTCTGCACACCAAACCTTAATTACTGCAGTCTGACAAAGTGAGAAATTGGACAGGAAATACAATTTTGAAAAGCACAAAAGTGACAGAGGTGACTAACAACCATTTTCAAAAGTAACTTTGGGCAATATCTCAAATAAAACAGTTCATAAATTGTTTTTCTTGAGCTGGAGCTCATGCTGTTAGTTGAACTACAAGGGGGAGAAACCTCAAAGTGACCAGGATGTCAAAGAAGGATGTCACTCAGGTTTATTGAGTGACAACAACCAGTGTCACCAGGAGGTCATGCACCTCCCCTCTGGACAAATGCATCTCAGATTATTTGCTCATCTGATGCACAATCTCCTCACCAAGGCAATAACTCTCTCGAACAGCCCAGTGATGCCATAAACTCTGCAGTTGACTTCTTTCTTTCTAAAATTTTATTTTCCTTTTCAGTTAATGAAAACATTCTAGGCTTTAGCTTTTTGATCACCTGGTAACATTTTCAAAATTCCTTCTTTTTTTCTGTGGTTGGAAAAAAAATATTTTCTTTCTCACTACGATCTTACAGTTTTCTAATTTTAAAACTTCAAAATGCAGATTTGCAGATAATGCATGAATAGCAGACAATTACAGCAAGGTAGAGGTTATGGTCACAGGTATAAGGTTACAACCACATTGATGCCAACTTTTTGTAATGATAGACCTGACTTTAGTCAACTCAGAATAATCTGAGAGTTGTTCTACAGTCGTTTAGGTTGGAAAAGACCTCTGAGATCATTGTGTCAAACCACTAACCCAGAGCTACCATGGCCACCACTAAACCACGTCCTTAAATGCCACATCCACAGGTTTTTTGAACAATTCCAGACCTTGTGATGAAGAGCACAGCATAAAACACGTTCTCCAAGGATTTGATCATCAGAAAATGATGACACATACTCACTGGAAGTCCTAATGGAACTGTGTGTTTGTTTTTTAAATTAAGAGTTAGGTTATTACAGAAATATTTAAATTTCAGACCAGGCCCAACTAAATGGCTTTAGATAATATATCATATTTTAATCTAACAAAGGCTTCATCAGTTATCCTGAAATTCAGAATTAGCTAGATGTGTTTCATCTGACTCACTTGTCCTGTATTGTAAAATAATGATGTAATTTATAATAAATTACTAACACCAAGTTTCAACAGTGACAAATTGTTTACTTAATTCAATAAAATAGTGTCACTTTCATAAAGTGCATAATCTTAGAGAACTCAGCTGGTTGTGAATTGCAGGTTATGAAGAAAAACATTCATGTCAATCCAACACAGAGAAGAAATAAGATCTGAAGCAAACTAACTGCATTCCCTCAGATCACTCTTTTGCACTTTAGTGTCACTCTCAATTTAAGTTTTTTCAAGAAATCAGCCAGCCTGGAAGAGGCAGGATCATTCTCGCTCACTGAGTCTAATATGACATGACTAACAAAAGCAGACACAATATGTCATAGCAATGAATGACTCATCAGGCTGGGAAATTCAAAAAAATACCATTTTCTAGATACAATTTTTGACCTTTACACTCATCCCCAACTTATTGCACACAGACCTTTTAGACACAGCCCTGAGAGCAAGGTGCAATAAAACTTGTCAAAGGAAGGGAAAGGATGGGGGAAAGTGATGGTATTTACCCACCTTTGGCAATTTTTTGTACAAGAGAAAGTCATCAAAGCACAATCTCAGCCTTCCTGCATGTTCAGCCAGAAATTCCTCCCTTACAAACCCTTTCCTGCTGTCAACTGTTCAGGGGCCCAGGACAAGTGATTTATCCCCGTCACCTACTTTCTCCATCTCTTTAATGAAGACCAAGACACTTGTTTGTGCTATACACTGGCTCTGACAATTAATTAGTTAATGTCTGTGAAATGCTCTGGAGATGTGAAGGATTATTACTGGTATGTTTTGCACTAATTTTTATGTACCCAGTCAACCCACTGTGCCCAAATCCCTGTGTTCTGCCCTACCTGGGCTAAAAGGAAAGACTTACTGCAGTTTGTCCTGGTGTAGCCAAAAATAAGGGACACAACTAATTGATTCTTACTTTTTCAGACTTGTTTAGAATCTAGTGGTGATTAAAGCATCGGTCTTGCTATGTTTGTGTTTTCACATGAAGCTGTTCTGAAATCCATGAGGTTCTTGATCTGTTTACCCAAATATTGTAGAATGAAAAATTAGGATCGAAGTCATCTTCCAGATTCCTTGTAATACTTTACATTTTAATTTTCCTTCCACAGCTTATATTTAGAAAAACAGCTTTTAAAAAACTTTCAGAAAAATTTGGTAGGAATAAGAGATAGCAAATTGAGTTAGAATATTAGAATAATAGGCAGCAAGTAGACTACACGATATATTTTAATTTATATTCATAGAATGGTATTTTTCAGATGATTATAGTATTTCTTTATGTATATTTTCAAGCAATGAAGTCCATTTTCATTTAAACCACTATTTGAAAACCAAAAACTCCAAGCAATCTCTGTTATATATAAATCTGCTCTGCTTTCCCTTGCTGGACATGTTATTTTCCCTTGTACTATGAGGTAGTTGGGAGAAGAAGCTGCCAGACAGCTTGGAAGTCATATCTGAAGAGATGAGAGAAGACTGTTAAAAGATAGAAAGGAAATGAGGAAAGATCTGAATGCCAGAACAAATACAGGATCTGTGCGTGTCAGGGAAAACAAAGATGAACAGAAGATCAGGGGATGCAGCGTTGAGCTCATCAGGAAAAGCAAGGCAGGAAACCAAAGCCTGGAAACAGTGAGATGAAAAAGGAACAATGACAGATCTGTGCTAAGTAAAAAATAGGAAGGAAAGAGGTAACAGTGTAAAGATTATTAGGAAACCTGAAGAAATCGATGATGAATTTTCTTCCATCATTTGGCTTTCGAACCTGTCTGAAACATCCAAGAAATTAGATTTGCCCATCACAGAAATAGGAAACACTGGAAAGAAGGAACACGAGGAGCAGGAGTATGGATCATGGTTACCACTGGAACATGGATGTACACTCCAAGGGTCCCTTCTTGTTACTACACCACGGACTTACATGAAGAAATGCAAACCCAGTTCATGTTCCCATAACCCAACACTAATCTCTGTACCTAGAAAGCAGATGGTGCTCAGCTCAACTTTTACTCAAATCATTTACTCAATTAGGTCCATTCCTACAGAGGACTTTACACACAGAGAATTTCCAGGCTTATCTATTCTAAGCTAGCAAAAAAAGCAAGAAGAAATTCTAATTCTATCCATATATATTAAATCACATTCCTATCTTTCCTTCAGCAATTAGATTTTTAGGAAATGATAAGGAAAGCATTTACAGTAAGAGGGCTTTTCAATAAATCATCATTAATTATACATGCACACTAAGTGCATCAAACAAGTTCGGGCACACAATTAAGTAACTAATTACAGTGACTCTGCAATTCCAGACTTCAATGGACTCACCTGCCCCAGATCCACCTGATCATTTCGAGGGGGTTACTTCATTGCTCAGGGGTTTCTTTGCTATTAAGCACCAACTGTTGAAAATTTTTAAGCAACTGCACTTCCATGCCTAATTAATCATGTAATTGCCATCATTATTTGGACACCTTTTTTGATAATTTAGCTTTTGCAATGCTTCAACTGTAAGAAAGGCAGATGGGAGAATTGGGAAGCAAGTGTCATAGCCACGCATAATCAGGTGGGTGCTCGGCTTGCACGGTGTGGAACAGCCTCAGCTCTGACAGCAGCCAGAAGGAATTACATGGTTCAGCAGCAATCCAGGGATGCTGAAGATCTCTCAGGATGTGCCCCCTTACAACTCACCAAACACTAAAAATTAGGACGGTTTTATAAAAAGGACATCAAAATACAGTCTGTAGGTGAATATTAGTGCACACACCTTGTCATTTATACCAGGATGATCAGAATTCCTCCTGGAGATTTGGAAAAACCTCGTATAGCCCCAACACCACCTCTTCCCTAGTTAGATTCTGCCTGTGCCTTCCCAAACATCTTAAGCCGAACAGAACAAAGCCCATCTCTCTGGCATGAGCATGTTTGGGAAGGGATCAGTGTATATGATAAGGGCCATCCAGATCCATATGGGATCTCACGTGGTTATCCTCTGGACAGATAATCAATGCCTGTGTATAACAAGCATTTTCCTTGTGCTGTATCTTACTGTGTGTTACACATTTCCAAGCATGGACATACCCATATATGTGTACAAAGGAATATACACCAGGGAAACTAAACTTACTCAAACTTTTCCCACAGTCAAACGTGTTTAGAAGATGAAAGGGAGCCATTAACTTTTATTTCTTCCCCACCATTTCTCTTTTGTTCAAATCTCCAGCAAAGCTAAAAGTGCAGAATTCAGGAAAAAGCAACATCTGTCTCAGTGGCACTTCCAATTGAGCTTTGCAGCCTCAAGAATTTCAAATTAGGTTTGAAAACCATCATCATTTGGGGGGGTGTCTGTGATTATCCAAATGCAACGCAAAAATTCTTAGGAAGTTTTTCCACCTCTGGGTTGAAATCTGAGAGAAAGTGAAAAGCCTGAAAATGTGGCTATTCCAGAAAAGTATTAAAATAAAATGACAAAATTTTGCATCGTACCTGAATTGGACACAGGCTGCTACAAACACGTGAGGTGATGTTACGTGCACAATATCAGGAGCTGTGTGTTGAAATTAATGTCTTGTAGTGACAAAGTCAACAATGGGATTTCTTCAGAAATGAGGTATTTACCAGCAGACGAAAGGCCACACTACCCTTTTTATTGCCTGTTTAGAGGAACTGATTAATGTTTTCATGAGGCTCCATGTGCAAATTCCACCAAATACACTGTGATTTGCATACGTGTGTATGGGAGAGGAAATATTTGTGTAAGATTCAAAGAGCACCATCTCAGTCTAACATTTAGAGGGGTTTTTTTTTTCCTCGCTGGTTGGCATTTGGGGCTCAGCTCTGCCTTAGTCTGCAACAACTAAAACTATTTCCTACTGATACAGCAGTTAAACAGTTTATTCTCCCTGATGCATGTGATAAATAGAGAAGCTTCAAACCTTTTAAAAATATTAAAGGTTTTATGGCTCGATGTGTGACAGCCTTGATTAATCCTGTGCTGACAGCAAGAGTCAACGTGTGCAGATATCTGCATTCAGGACCTTCAAAGTTCGGAGAGTTTTCTTTGATAAAGGTAAAGAAGCTTTGTAAAATATGGCTTGTGACATGCAGCACTGGAAGAGAATTTTAATGCTGTGGTAGACACTATAGCTCACTAGGAAATAATAAAAAAAAAAGTCCTTGTGTGACTGAAAACCCCTTTCAGAAAACTTCCTGGAATGAGTCCAGAGGAGGCCAGGGCTGGAGCACCTCTGCTCTGGAGACTGGCTGGGAGAGCTGGGTGTGTTCATCTGGAGAAGAGAAGGTTCCCAGGAGATCTTAGAGCTCGGGCAGGGTTAGATGGGATATTAGGGAGAAATTCTTCCCTGTGAGGGTGGGGAGGCCCTGACACAGGTTGCACAGAGAAGCCCAGTTCCTGGAAGTGTTCAAGGCCAGGCTTGGACGGGGTTTGGAGTAACCTGGTCTAGTGGAAGGTGTCCCTGCCCACAGCAGGGGGATGGAACTGGATGGTCTTTAAGGTTCCTTACAACCCAAACTATTCTGTGATTCTATGAAAAAGAAACTAGAAGATGAGAAAGAATATCCCAAGATGGAGTTGGTGAGTCTACCCAAGCAATATTTCCCCTAAAATTAATGATTTTTCAACACAAAAAAAACCCCCACCAAAATTAAATTATTCTCTGGGGCTCCCAGGATCTATAAGAGGGGTATCAGATAAATGACATATTAAGTGAAAATAATAACATGTAAAAACTTGCTCTTTGGATCATAGAAACAACTCCTCAGTGCAGACTTGTGATACAAAGGGGTGATGATGTATGACTGCAGTGTGCCTGATACATGGACCCAGAGCAGCACAGCCAGCTGGAGAACGTGTAAAGCAAGTGAAACATCCACAGAAACCGTGTCAAAGCAATGACTCTTCAAAAGCAGGGGAAGGAAGGCTGGTGCTTCCACAGCAGGCAACTCCCCGCTGCAAAATGATGTGCTTGGCTGACACTGAGGCAGGTGAGATGACTTTAACCAAGGTAGCAGTCAGAACAGCTTCCTGCAGTAAGAGGTTATTCTCAGAGCAATTTTAAGAACACATAATTGTTTAACTGACTTAAACTCATACCTGTCCTGTCCCATTCTTGGCAGATGAAAGCTGGAACATTTCCCTTTCGGAGCACAGCAGCTACTAACTTTTTTGGTCTGATACAAGCCCTGAAGGTAGGAGGATGCTCAGGATTTATTCCACACCTTGTTACCTCAAAGGCATCTCATTCTTGTGAGCTGTGGTTTTATGCTGGATAGCTAAAATACCAACAAACTAGTCCAGGGGTTTAATTCAGAAATAAAAAAATAAAAAAAACAGAGTGGGAAGGGCTGCCTCAGGCTGTTTTACTCCAGGTCCAGCTTGATTATGATGACAAGTGGCCGAGGAAACCTTCTTGCTCACCCAAACAAAGATCAGTCACTATCTTTTTCAAGTTTCCATAGCAATGTGATAGTCCAGCATAAGCAGAGCTTGGGGGACTAGGGAGAAACAATACAATTCAATTATCTCCATCATTTCAAATGGCTTATTGGAGTAGGGGGAGCCTTAGGAAACCAGCCCCCTTCCAAGAGAAGAAAAATAATCTCTTTATCTTTGGTTTTTTAATTCTGTCAGAGATGGCCTAAATTAGGGAGTGACAACTTGCAAAGCAGGAATATATTCTCTTCTTAAATCAGGTCTGGAAATGCCGTGAGATGAACTCTGATAATGCAGCCTGCAAGCCCTGGGAGCCAAAGCTGTGCAAAATTGTTTAATATGGTCAAATCCTTTAATCCTCATATCTGCTGATGCAGAAAACAGAATATTTCTGCCATTTATTACCAGAAACATTATTTTCGAACTCCATAAATGTTGCCTGAAGATCTTATGCAGCAGAGAGAGCAGAGGCCTGCATTTCCTTCACTGGACAATTTTGATTCTAATTTATTTAGGCACAAAGCAATACACATAAATGAACAACCGTTGATTTTTCTTCATCTCCTTCAACGATTTATTCCTGAACAACTTTATGCCTTTTCGCTTTATTCTTTAGTACCTGTAAAGTTCAGAAACTTGAATGCCCTGAAAAACTTAGGAATTGATCAGACTTGTAATGAAAAAGGATGTCTTTCTCTCTCCTGTAATACAGGAAAATAAAATATCGTTAACTCTGCAGGGCAGTGTACTGAAGATTGATCAATCCCTCTCTTTTCCTACCATCCCACAACGCAAGAGCAAAAGGGTCAGTCGATAATTGCCAGTAAATTTGGAATGAATAAAAGGAAATACTTGTTCACACAGCCAGCCTGAGGAGTTTCTTATCACGGAAGGCCATCAGGTAAAACACTCCAGCTAGTTTTTAAAGAGGCAAGAGGAATTCTGCAAGCAATGATTCCCGCAGCTGAGATGGAGGGCACAGCACCCAAGGGAGATAAGAGAGCAATAAGGTAAGGATGATTACATTTCATGCTCCAAAGCATGAAACAACAGGAGTTGGGCCGGATGCCCACAACCCTCACTGAGCTTGTTGGCGAGATGAATTAGCGGTGGCTGCAGGTACCTCTGCCCAGACACGATCCCTGCGCTCCACATCAGGAACTTACTCTGTGCCCAGAAAGCAGCATCGGCAAGAAAGTGAATAATCAGTGAAAGATCTTCACAGTAACGTCCCATTTTCCTAACACTGAAAATGGTGGGACATTTTGGGGCTTCTGGTGCAGTAAGGCATTTGGAGAGAGGGGGATACAGAAGTCCTGCCTCAAACTGCCACCCTACATCAGTCAGGCTGTCTCCCCTCCATGGCCTGCTCCATGGGGCACATCCTGCACTCCTGCTGCTTTTGAACTGTCTCCCAGCACGAGACACAATCACAAACAACACTGGTGGGCACAGGTAATGAGCCAGACTCTATGGGCATCTTTTGAGCAAGAAGTCTCCAAGAGGCAGGAGGGTTTGGCTGTGCCTTGCAGGGCTGTGGCTCCTGGGCTGGCCCGTGGGCCCACCTGCCACCCCGACAGGCACATCCCTGTGCTCTGCACTGCGACAACGCTGCCGGAGAGAACAGGCAGAATTTACGCCTGTGAACATTCCTCTCTCTGCTGGCACTACTGGAAGGCAACAAGTCCCTTCACCACAGATGTTTGGGGTGACCCTTGCAGGTGACCAAACAAAATCCCACAAAATCACTGTTTATTTGCTGTCAGCCAGCTCTGTATCAGAAGCAGCCTGGCCCATTAACAAGCCCATTGGTGTCATTTGCTTCGGAGACCAGGGCCGAGATATCGGCGCGCAGGAAGAGGGACATAATTTGTCCAGATGCAGCAAGGAACCCAATGACTAATTCATGAAAGTGCAATTGATTTTGATGAATCAATGCATTACAGGGTCCAGGGAAGGAGGGGGAGGCACTGGGCATTTTACAGGCTCAACGGCAGGATCACACTTTGATCTGAGAAACAAAGACAACCTTCTTCTGTATCAGAAGGAAAGCCCTGATTTTTTTTCAGCCAAAAAAGTGGCTCCACTCTTTTAAGAGACAAACATCCCCTGTCCGTACATTTTCCAAGGTCCAGATGCTACAATTTAAACTCTCTTGGATAACCTCATTCAAACACTCGATTTTTAAGAATTTCTACTCCAAAAACAGCTCTGATGGGAAAAAACCTATACAAATCAGGAAAAATAATATTAGCTGTTAACATATTTCCATCCCTGAATTGTTAGATTTTAAAACAGCCTGTTTCAGAAGGAAGCATCTGTAAAGGAGAAATATACATTTATATTTTAATGGTAAAAAACTCAGTTTTCCACAGCAAGAAAAGAAAAATGAGAAATGCCCCCATTTAAGTCAAAAGGAACAAGAAAATCTTTGCTTTCCCCATTCTTCTATTACAGGTAAGTGGGAAAGCAAATCCATTACTAGCCTCACATTTCAATCACTCATTGTCTATCAAATTTCATAATATCCACTTCCCAGCTGTTTTCTCTCTCTTTTCGCAGATCATGAGCAAAACTGAGACACTGCCTGGTTAAGGAGAATTTAAAATCCATTCTCTACTGGGACACAAACGCATCTCTGTGTATATCAGGATGGGGAAAGTTTATGGCGGGTGACTGACTCCAAGGCTGATTTAACATTTGCCATCAAGCAGAAATGCACATTCACAAATACACTAAGACTAGCAAATTGCTCCCTGATTTCCATTCCCCAGGCATCAGCCTGCAAGGAAATCTATTTAGGTTTATTCCTCATATCAATATCCAAAGTAGTTGTAACCAAACTCTGATTCTGTGCACTTTACTTCCCATTGAGCCAACCATGGGGGAAATCATTACCTTTGACCTTTCGGAGGAAAAGAGAGGAGAGGTGGGTTTATAAAGAATCATAGAATCATAGAATCATAGAATAGGTAGGGTTGGAAGAGACCTCCAAGATCATCAAGTCCAACCCCTGATCCAACTCCAATTACTATATCATGGCACTAAGGGCCACATCCAATCTCTTTTTAAAAACCTCCAGGGATGGTGAATCCACCACCTCTCTGGGTAGGCCGTTCCAATGTCTGATAACCCTCTCTGTAAAGAATTTTTTCCTAACATCTAACCTAAACCTCCCCTGGCAGAGCTTGAGCCCATGTCCCCTTGTCCTATTGTTGGTTGCCCGGGAGAAGAGACCAACTCCCGCCTGGCTATAACCTCCCTTCAGGTAGTTGAAGAGAGTGATGAGGTCGCCTCTAAGCCTTCTCTTCTCCAGACTAAACAACCCCAGCTCCCTCAGCCTCTCCTCATAGGACTTGTGCTCAAGTCCCTTCACCAGCCTCGTTGCTCTTTTCTGGACCCGCTCCAGCACCTCAATGTCCTTCCTGAACTGAGGGGCCCAGAGCTGAACACAATACTCAAGGTGTGGCCTCACCAATGCAGAGTACAGGGGAAGGATCACTTCCCTGCTCCTGCTGGCCACACTGTTCCTGATGCAGGCCAGGATGCCATTGGCCTTCTTGGCTACCTGAGCACACTGCTGGCTCATGTTCAGCCTCCTGTCGATCAGCACCCCCAAGTCCCTTTCTGCCTGGCTGCTCTCCAGCCACTCTGTCCCCAGCCTGTAGCGCTGCAGGGGGTTGTTGTGGCCAAAGTGCAGGACCCGGCACTTGGCCTTGTTGAACTTCATTTCATTGGAGTTTGCCCATCTCTCCAGTCTATCCAGATCCCTCTGCAGAGCCCTCCTGCCTTCCGGCAGGTCGACACTCCCTCCCAACTTGGTGTCATCTGCAAATTTGCTGATGATGGACTCAATCCCCTCATCTAAATCATCGATAAAGAAGGAGATTTTACTCCAAGTCTCGGCTCTTTAGGCCTCTGAATGGATTTTCATGACCCAACAAGTATCTGTAGCACTTAAAAAGTGCTCACCTCTATTGAAGGTGAGAGCAAGAGTTTATACAGGCTCAGTGAGCATCTTCTCCTCTGCTGAAAGACAACGTAGTCAAGGAAGGAAATCAATCTCTGCTCTAAAGCATGATCATGATTTCAGCTAAGACCAATGGCTGAGCAATTGAGTGCATGTATTTCAAAACCTGCCCTTTGCCAGGTTAAATAATCAGGAGATTTGAAGGAAAGAAGTCAGAGAAAACCTGTGTGCAATAAAAAGGAATAATTATATTCTTATTCCTAGACACACCAAACTCTCACAGAAGGCTAAGGGACACACATGGGTCACAAATCAAATTGGGAAATTCCTGTTTCTGAAGAACAGTGCTTCAGGAGAGGCTCAGAAATTAATACCCTGTGTGTAACTCCCACCCTTTCAGGGTCATCTCTTATTTCTTTTCTAATAAAATAAACATTACCAAGATTAAAAATGTTCCTCAGGCTCCCAAATAAGTCGGTCACCCCGAGGAAGTGATCTGAATCACTCCAAAAATGAAACTTAAAATTAAATGCCTAGATCATTCCTCTCCTAGCAGTGCTCCTCACACTGATGGATTCACTGGTGGCTCTTTCCTCCCCTCCTGTAGCAGTGGAGACCATGGGGGCTCCCAGAAGAACCACTGGAGGCACAGCCTTGCTGGGCAAGTGGTGGGACAGCAGTGACACTCCACAGGTACTGCTCAAGCCCTGGGTCACCTCCCTGAGCTGCCGTGTGTCCCTCCCCTCGCGTGCCAGCAGCACGTGGGCTTTGAGGACACGCTGAAGGCTGGGAGCTCTCTGCTCATGCAGGTTCCTACCTGACCTTTACAATTCTCACACATCCTGGGAGCTGACAGGCAACTGTTGGCTGCAGTCAGTGATTTGCAAAGCAAGATGTTCAATGGATTGAAGCTTGTTTTCCTCTAATTTAAAGAAGCTTAAAATCCATGCATAAACCACCTGAAAATGGAGCTGACAAACCAGGCAGCGCACCACTGAACCCCACTGTGACAGGCAGAAGTAACTGTAATAAAGTACTGAAGGCTGGACTGAGATTCAGTGCCTCTGCCTGCACAGGGGACAGGGATGGCTCTTCCAGTCCTGCAGAGGCTTCCCAGGGCTGGGACAAGTGAGAGCCATGTGCTTTTGCATGACTCCCTCAGCCCATCTGCATCTGAGGGAGCAGATGGAGCAAGGGTCTACCCTGCCTGGCAGCCAACACACCTGAATTCAGAGGGGAAATGGAGAAGAGTGTTTGAGGGGATAACCAATTCTCCTCCATGACAGGATCGAGGGCTGAGTGAACAACCCCACCAGCGAGAGCACCCAGAGCCACAGCAGAGAAAAGAGAAGGATGCTGAAAGGAGAGAAGGGTTGAGGAAAAGCCTGTGGGAGCAAGTAAGAGAACTGAACAAGGAAATGAAGAACACAACCACAAGAATGAGCACTATCAATGGGCTCAGCCTCAGTGGGATTTGTGTGGTGGAAATGGTGTGACCCACCAGAGCTCCCAGGGGAGCCACTCAATGCCACCTCTGTCATCCCGCTTCCCAGAGATGGCTGCGCAGTACCAACCTTCCATTCCCACTGGTATTTAATAATCCAGCTCCCACCTCTGCCCAGGACCAACTTTCTCTGCTCTCCCTCCCATATCTCTCTCCTCCACTCCCTGCCCTGGTTTCCCTGCACCATTGTCCCAGGCATCTGAAAGAAAGAAGTTGTCACCCCTCCAAGTGAGAAGAGCAGGAACAGGCACCAAGTGACAGACAAGATGCACAAACATAACTCACTGCTGTGAAAGCAATTAATGGCACTCCTGAAACATTTTTCTCAGTAAGAGACATTCAAATTCAGCCAATCTGTCACAACCCTCCATTTGTCATTGTCATTTTTACCATTGTCACGTTATTTGATGCCATTAAGCAGACAAGAGCGAGTTGTAGGAACAACTGAAATAAGCATAAGTTGATAAAATAAATTAGCTCAGAAATTTGTATACACAGATATTAAGTAAAAAGCAGAATGATGTCAAGGTTGAAAGAATTAGGAATTGAATTTTAACCAGCCCACATGTTTATGGCTGATTTGCTGATGAATATTTTATTTTTAATAACCTTCCTATCACATTCACTAAAAGGTCTTACCAAGGATGGATCAGTAAACAAATCTGAGGGGGAAAAAAGGCTGCTCTGAAACATAAAACACTTTCAAAGCACCAACTCCCTTGAGAGTAAGAGTCAAAGGGAACAAAGACAACTCTTAGCATGAAAAGAGAAGACGCGGCGTGACTAAATAAAAGGGGGATATTTGATAGGTACAAATTGGATATGTTTCCTGCTTCATTCCTGCTGCTTAAAAATGTCAAGTCCATATGCAGATTTGCCAGAACACTGATGGGCAGGGGCTCAGACTTGGGCCTAACTCAGAAATCACAATCTTTTCCTTGGTTCTTTCGAGCTAACACATTCCGGAGGGCTGGGACATGCCATGGAGCACATTGCATCCAGTTCTGAACATCATTCCCATTGCCATAGGGGGAGGTGCTCACGTAGTTGGGAAGTCTCCCCACATACATTTATTTCATCAAAAGATAATCTCCATTTTTACCTTCAAAAAGGGTAGGTAATTATAAATGCATTCTTTTTACTCAAATATTTTAAGCAAGTAATTGTTGCCCATGGGAGAGAGTTTAATTATTTCTGATGAACAGCCAAGACACAGAATCAGGAGAACATGACAGGAAGAGTGTGGAAAATGTGTTCCAGTGCTTAATTGTGTGGCTATCTTGCCTTTTCATCCTGAAAAACCAGGCATTGATTTTTTTCCCCCTCCCAATTGATTTCACACAATCTTCAGTTTAGTAACACAAAGCGTATCCAACTGCAAAAGGATCAGAGCTCCCTAGGCCAGGGCATCTATGATTTCCCATCAGGAACAGGCAAATCACATGCAGGTCTCTGGGTAGCCCAGCAGCGAGACAGCTTGGGCTCGTCTGCGTGACACAGCTTTGAACAGAGGAGCCACTTCTTGTCCTCCCCACAATGTGCTCAGCTGAATGGAAGCTGCGATAGACCATGAAAAACAAAATCACAGAACCATAGAACAGAATCCCAGAATAGTTTAGGTTGAAGGGATCGCAAATATCAACTAGTCTCAACCCCCTGTCAGGGATACCTTTCATGAGACCAGGCTGCTCCAAGCCCCATCCAACCTGGCCTTGGACACTTGCAGGGATGGGGTGGCCACAGCGTCTCTGGGCAACCTGTGCCAGAGCCTCTCCACCCTCACAGGGTGAATTTCTTCCTAATAGCTAATCTAAACCTACTCTCTGTCAGTTTGAAGCCATCCCCCCTTGTCCTGTCACTTCAGGCCCTTGTAAATAGTCTCTCTCCATCTTTCTTGTTAGCTCCCTTCAGGCACTGGAAAGGCCACAATTAGGTGACCCTGAAGCCTTCTCTTTTCCAGGCCATAAATATCAACATTTTATGGCCTTTACTAAATAGAAATAGTAAGGCAACTACACATCCAGGAGACAGCAGCTGCCTTGCCACAACAGGACAACAGCCCGTCCATAAGCAGACAGGTTCGGACACTCTGGAGGATGCACAAATCCCTTGACTTATATAGAATATCTTGTCCATAACAGACTGATCCTTCTGATTTTATGTCAGCTAAATCTTGCCATGTGACCTGGAGCACATGGGTTTATAGTGCTTAAAAGAATTAACTATTACTACTCATAAATATTTCCTTTGGTTTCCTGCTCTGTAGCACATATGTACAAAACAGTCTTATTTATGGAAAAAGGCACTGGGAAAAGTTCCATTCGTGTTCTTTGATTTAAAAAGTATTTTGCATGAGTTGCTAAGGTAAGTGATTCATATGTAACAAAGAATTCTCTAATGCATCTCCTGGATACAGGTTTATCACACACTGAACACTTGAACCTAATCATGATGCATCATATAAGGGCTGATTCTGCATTCATACGCTAATGATGCCTATAGAGAGGGCTGCAGGTATATAAATGGCAGGACAAAATCAGCCTATGTGAATGAGTACATGATACCAGATTATGATAAGTGAATGCAGTAGCAGGTTGGACTTGAAAAGAAAAAAGATCAAACAGGAGCTGGAGAAAATGCATCTCAGCACTCTGTGCTCCGCAGCCTACGCCAGGAAACAGAGCATTTTGCACATTTTCCCCTGGCAGCCATAAAAATAATGCTGAGAAAGCAAATATCATCTCTCCTCCCATGAGTTCCCATTGCCCTCTTCCCAAGAGGTATTCCAAAATGTTATCTTTCACTTTTCACTTCCATCATGATTTGAAAGGAAAATTTTTTCTGTAAGGAAACAGTGAAAATAGGAGAAAAGTGATGGCAGAGAGCTGATGAAGAAAGTCCTACAGGAATGCACCCCATTATTGATGCTGTTTCCTTAGGGATGGCCTGTGGTGCAGGACACAGAGGAGCATGATGGATGTGTGAGTCGGAAGAAGCAGCAGTGCCATGGCTGCTGTCCCCCAGGAAAAAGTGGTAGCAGCAGAATGAGGCAGGAATTACCACAATGGGACTGTGGGACCAGCCCTGACCATTCTCAGCCCTACCTTCCACCAGCATACTTTTTTCCTGTAACTACAGCACCAGTTCCCCGCTTTCCTTGGTATGGGAAAATCTCTAAATCATGGTGGAGACCAGCACAGCCTAACAGCAAATAAAACCTGCAAAGCACAATTGCAACAAGCCTAGGTCAGTGACAAATGCCTCAAATTGCTTGGAAATTATTGCAGGCTACATGTCCTGCCTGAAAAAGCCACTCAAACTCAGGAAAACTCCAGCCCTCCAAGGAGAGGACAGGAGCAATGCCAGGAGCCTTAAGGAGCAATTTGCACGTCATAAATTACAAAGAGCGAACAATTCAGCAGCACTTACAGAGCAAAGCAGATCTGTGTCCTTTGCCAAATTCAGGGAAATAATAAATGCAGTCTCAAATTCTCATAAAGTCTCAGCTGCATGTGTCAGACTGAACTAAGGAGAGTTAATATATGAATTTGAGTAGAATCACAGAACTGCCTGGGTTGGAAGGTACCTTAGAGTACCATCTCCTTCCAAATCCCTGCCATGGGCAGAGACACCTTCCACTATCCCAGGTTGCTCCAAGCCCTGTCCAACCTGGCCTTGAACACTTCCAGGGATGGGGTATCCACAGTTTCTCTGGGCAACTTGTGCCAGAGCCTCTAAACCCTCACAGTATTTTCTCCTAATATCTAATCTATACCTGCTCTCAGTTTGAAGCCATTCCCTGTCACTACATGCTCTTGTAATTAGTCTCTTTCCATCTTTCTTGTAGGCTCCCTTCAGGCACTGGAAAGGTAATTTATCCTTAAGGAAAATATGGATAACTCGAAATTACAGTAACTCTGCAAGAACAATTACACATTCTCCCAGAGAAAACACGGGTTGAATTTGTTAGTCTTCACCTCGTGGTTAAAAACCCTTCCTTGGGATTCAGTTCTGCTGGTTTGCTGGTGTTCTTATCAAAGGTGACAGCTGAATTGAAAGCACTCTCCCTGCTCAGCAGATCGTTCCACTTAATGAAGTACCTGGATAAACACTGCCAACCCGTTGATGAGCAGAGCTGGGGGAGTACAAAGCCCGCTGAGGGTGAGCTGGTGTTTCTCCATCCCGTGTGTTCATTAGCACCCGGCCCCTCCACACAGAACAAGAGGAGCTCCCTCAGTTCTCTCTCAACAGCCTTCTGCAACTAAAAATAACATTTTGGGGGCTTTGATGGTCGCTCTGAACTAACAATTGCCCAGAACTGTTATTTCCATTTATCTCTACTCCTTCCAAAAAAATTCACTCTCTAGCTTTCCCGAACATAAGCCTAATTTAATGAGGCACCTGTTTCACAGAACACTCTGCACCCTCTGCAATCACACAAAGAGGGTTTTGCAACCTGATTGAAATAACCCCAAAATATTGTTACTCTGCATTTGATCTCTATTTTTTTAAGTGTTTTTTTCCCTATTATTGTTTGTGAGGTTTTTTTCTCATTCCCAAATCCTTCAGATGTCACATCACAGTGCTCATCAGCTGGGAAGCCCCACAGAAAGAGCAGATCACATATGAATAAACTCTATACCAGGAGAAAAATTCACTCACAAGAGCTGGAAACTGCATGTGCTAAGCATCAGGCTTTGCTCTTGGTTTTCATCCCTTTTGTCATTTGTGTGATTTACCTCCCAGTTCGCATTTTGTGTAGCTTTATGGCATAACAAATCCAGGCTAAAACTACTTGTTTCTTGACTTTAGAGAAGTACAGAGTATTGGTAACAGACCAGTATATCATTCCAGCCATCCACCTGCCACTATAAGATTATTCTTCACAGTGTGTATTTATTTTAATGCTTCCTCCCATCTGACTATCTGATGTCCTGAGAGGTGTGATTCACACTGCTACATTCTCTTCACTATGATGAACTGCTGTCAAATACACCCCAAATTTATATTTATTTCTCATATTGGCACACTCCATTGCAAACTTACATCTAATTCTTACATCTAATTTGTTTCCTACTATTGCCCTCTTGGTCTATTCTCCTAGCACCAGCCGTGTGTTCCCAAGGAGCTACATATACACCTGCATTTGTATTTTCAAGGTGAAGGTAGTTTATCTTTTTGCCCACGTACCTTATTTCCCTCTTCTTTATTATCTGCAAATCTTCTCAAACCGAGATCATTAATTTGCACACTTTACTCCCTCTCTCAGCTCATTAATGAAGAGGTTAACTAAAACCGGACCTAACACCTTTCCCAGAAAACCCCATTAGGTACCTCTCCTGCCTGCAATCCTTGGCTATCCATCATTCAGCTTCTGCTGCCTGGTCTCTTGGCTGTGCTTCACATCACAACCCTCACTAAACTAATTTGTCAAATAGATTTCTTGAAATGCGATACCCAATGCTTTGGAAAAATCCAAATTTATGACATTAATTACATGACCCACTGCCAAAAGAGGCAGTGATTCTGTTTTAAGCCACAGTACACTTTCTTAGTGGGATTTAGTCTTTATAAACTTGTATTCCTTGCTGCACTCGGTTTCATTAGCCTTCTAACATCAGTGATTTTAGTCCATTTATTTTACTGATGATAAAAGATACTTTTCAAATGGAACTGCCAGAATCACTTTACATACTGTTTTCAAACTGATAGTCTATTAGCTTTTCACCAGGTAACCCATGATTCCTCCAATTTTATCAGCTCCCCTTTACTATAATTTGCCTGTTTTGTTTACCCAGAGACTGCTAATTAAATCCCGGGAGGTGAAGTTCATTCTTCTACAGCAGACCAACATCTCTGTGTTTATCTTTAAAGCTGTGTTTCAAATGGCAGAAAAGGATTGCTTTCTACATTAAAGAAGAAAAAAGAGGAGGTGCAGTCACTGGAGGGTGTAGGGCTGCCCTAGGCACACATCCTGCTGCCCGAGGACCCACCCCAGGGGTGCTGCCTTACGCCCTTCAGTTGAAAATCCCACTTAATGCCAATTTAGACATATTGTCACACTTTTAGCACCCCCCTGGACTCTCTCCAAGCTTCAGCCACACAGACATCCCATGGCTTGCCCCAGCTCCTGCTTCAGAAGGTGCTAATTAGATCAAGCCTTGTAACATTGCACCTCTAAATGTTAGTCAAGCCCATCAGCTCTTCCACTGCTGAGTCACCAGTTTAACTCCTTGGGCCCCGGAATGCCACAGCATCTGGCCTTCCTTAGCTGTAAAGGTGCTCCTCCCACCCTTCATCACTTACATCCATGTTTATTGCCTCCAGCCTTCCTACAATATTCCTGGATGCCAGAGATAACACACGTAATAACCTTCCAGAACTATTGGGCAACATATGGCCCCATCAAAAACAAATGACGATCAATACTAATTCCCTGGAGCCAGAAACTAATCTTTCTCTTCGCTATAGAAATGTTCAAAAAGTTTTTTAGCACCATAGCCATCTGAATTACTATTAAATAGACTCTACTTGTAATTTGTTATAGGCCTGCTCTCCACCTTGAACTTCCTTCTCCTTTATAGATTATTTCTAAGGGAGTTTCTTTTTTTTCTTTTTGCTGACTCCAACTCCAGCTTATCTTTGTTCTTTTGCATTTAACTCAGCTCTGTATTCCTCTTTCACTACTCTGGGCTTTCAACATACACTTTCAGCCTCAGTCTCTGAGAAGTCCCTCTTTAAGGCACAGCATCGCTGATTGTTCCATATATCCCTTCCAGCCATCCCACTTTACCTCCTAAAACTTTCTCAATTCTTCAAAATATGGTTTCCTGAAACCTTTGTATTGCAGCTTTCTGTGAACTAATACATTGCTCCTTTTATCCTGGGTTTTCATTTTCAGCTCCATTGTGCCACAGTGTTTGTGGCTGAGCAAACCCATCTTGTACAATTTGCCAGCTGGAGCTACAAAGGCCTGAATGGGACAGAGATACAGCCCAGCCCATCGTCATTATTAACCCATTAGCTCATAACCCATCCACCTTCTCCTTCCTCTGAGTCTTGCCTGCCTGCTCACCCCACTTTTCGATGGATAACTGGGATGAAGCATATGCCTCTTTTTCATGCAGTGTTGAAAACCCCATCAAACTCATTAAAAGCCTGTAATGGAATTTAATGTAAACATATTTAATACAGATTAAAGAACCAAGTGGAAATGTGAAAATATGAGTAAAACAGAAGTACAAAGGCCAGAATTACAGAAGTACCTGGCTGAGGCATCAAGGATTTGTACCACCAGTTTTCCTAAGCAGCATACAAAATGACTGATTTTCTCTTATTCTCAGTAGCAATTTTTGTTTGGGCTAAACCAGTCTGTAGTTTCAGATCTTCTCTATTGTACAATGAAGAAAATGAATGAAGAAAAGGCCTCAAAATGAAAGGATGGTTATGTACATCATAACAGCTAATGACTAGCACATACTTTAGGGATATGGAAGCTGTGAAGAGATTACATTATTTTCTGAGGATAAGAGATGATGGTCATTTAAAGCTATGTATATTCTCCAGCTGGTTATGGTCTTGTTAGCTGTCATTCCAACAGTAGAGGAATAATTCCTGTATCCTTCTAGTGGGCAGCTTAGATTTGCATTTGTGGATCCTCATGCAAATTTTGGCATTAGTTTCAATACTCACAGCCCTCCTTCTGCACATTCCCTGCAGTGTATTGCATCCATGGGTAATGTCTGTTCCTCACATCCTCCATGCTCAAAGGAGGCAATTCTATCTTCTCAATGTTTTAGTATCCACAGTATCTGTTTGAGCAGGGTCACCCATCTCTGTGATGATGTGCTAAAAGAGACTATTAACTTCACACGAATTTGCAGACACAGTTTTTGATTCCACAAACACTCCGACACGGGCGGTTTAACCAATATAGATTTATTGCTCTGAAAGGGCATCCCTCTGAGTCCTGGGCACCATCCTGCCCTCCAGCAATCCCTGGTACTAATTAGCATTTAGGTTCTTTGAGATCCTGAGGGTGCAATCAATGCCACATTCCTCCAACCAACACGTCTGCTCAGCAAACCTCTGATTCATGGCAGGGATTAATCCCCACAGCACAGCTCAGCCCAGCTCAGCAGGTGGGGACCAAGGTCCCACATGGACCTTCCCCCAAGCTGACACCTGGTGCAGGACCTCCAAGTACTCTAATAATGCTCTGACAGGCACTGCTAGACTGACCACATTTATTATCGTTAAGGCTGGAAAAGAATTCCAAGGTCATTCAGTCCAACCACTTCCCCCCCAGCACTGCCAAGCCCACCACTAACCCATGTCCCCAAGTGCCACATCTACCTGTCTTTTAAATTCCTCCAGGAATGGGGACTCAACCACTGGACAGCCTGTGCCAGGGCTTGATAACCTTTTGGTGAAGAAATTTTCCCTAATATCCAATCTAAACCTCCCCTGGAACAACTTGAGGCCATTTCCTCTCATCCCGCTGCTTGTTACAAGGGAGAAGAGACCGACTCACACCATTTACCTACTTCACAGCTACGTGTAAGGGTTTAGCTGTGAAAAAAAAAGTCACACCCACACTAAATCTTGGGTGCAGACACCAAGTGCAGATAAATTTCTTCCAGGTACCAGGACCTGGAGCTATTTGCCAGCCCAGGGGAAGTAGAAGTTACACACCTGGCAGTGTGATTTAAGCTCTCACTTTCACAGCATACAGGGAGGCTGGCGTGACTTCAACTTTTCTCACAGTTACTCTTTGGACAGCAGAGAATTAACTTGAGCAGTTCAGAAAAATCTGTATTTTTATGAGTGAGTTGTTCTCCTCCTGATCTGCAAACTCTTACATCAACACTGACGTGCAGAGCACACAGGGAGGAGGTGGGACCCCCACACCTCGTGCTCTGGATGCCTGGGGGTTTCTCAGGGTGGGTTACTTTCTAGATAACAACTGAATTGCTAGTAATATTCAAAAGAAGGAGAATTTAGCTAGAAAATAAATAACCTTTTACCCTTAATTTGTTCTTCAATTTCACACTCCTCCTGTGCTCATCTGGACATCCCTCAACAAATAAACTCACAGTGCCACAACAATCTGCATGTTCACTCCCCCATCAAAGGCACTGAGCGCTCTGAGGAATCTCATTTTTTCCCAGTAATCACTCTGAATAGCATTTTTTTCCTTCTCTTCTCTCCTAACCCCTCACAATACAATGAGAATGGGAGCAGTTTTCTCTCTTTTATTTTGACACTTTTAAAAAACGTTTTCTCTTGTGAAAATCTGTTGAGACTATACTGAGCTACAGTGTCTCATTGTTCATCAATAACTTCAGTTTGGTTTTAGAGCTTTCTAGCCTCATCCTAAAAATCCATGAAAAATATATAGCACAACTAAGTCCTTTCAGCAAATTCTTTTTAGGCACCACTAAAAAAAAAGAACATACAAGAACCATGAATTCCTTTGGCTCACCATCTACACCAAGGACACCTATTCTCTTATTCCTCTTTCAACAGGAGGTTGATAATGTCTCTGAAAGGAGCATTTAATACCTCTAAATATGTAAAACATATTGTCTTAAGGGTCTGACTCTTTCTGAAGGACAGAAGAGAAATATCACTGATTTACATAGTTTTGTAGGGTGTTCGGATGACACAGTGATGAGTTCCTTCAGATGTGCATATTAAAAGAAATTAATAGAAGATTGATATTTAGTTATCTCAGGAATAGGTACTTTAATACCTTCTCTATTTATTTTTATTCTGCGATTGCTCAAACGCATTTGTGAAAAGAAGATGCTGCCTAACAAGGCATCAAAAATAAGAGGTTAAAAACAGATTTAAAAAAAAAGCAGGTGGAGAAATTGCTCTTTCTTGTAGTAGTTGTCTACTGGGTAATAAATGCCGCAGAATTTATGCCATTTTGGAAAAGATACTGCAGAAAACAAAATATTGCAGGTTTAAGTATCTTAATTACAGAAATTTCATATTCAATGAACTCTTGCCAAAATAAACTGTGCACATTATCTAAAAAGCAAATGTTAATTAGAACTGTATCTTGATAGCCTTCCTGGCTCACAAGGCATCCTGCACATGGGAGATTAAACAAGGTGCTTCAGCTGCAATCAGTCCTCCAGCAGCAGGTTTCACTTCATTTTTCTGATGTACGAGGGGCCAAAAGAAGTCAATGTGCATTGATGGCCCTTAGCAGCACCTCATCTTTTTGTCTCTAACATTTGAGATCTACAGTTCATATTTCATGAACTCTATTACAGCTGAGAATAGTTTCCTGCAAAACCCTACAGTAAACAAAAGAGTTAAGTTCTAAATATTAATTAGCTGCTTAACACAGAGATATCCACTTATCATCGTGCCCAGCACACACAATAATTAAAGCCATAAAGAACAGAGGACGCATTAATATTTGTGTGGTGTGTGGGCTCTGAGGAGGGATGGCTGTGGGTTACAGAACAGGCCAGCGAGTTCTTACCCAGCTTCAGAGGGGAATCAGAGGAGTCACTTCTCTTCTCTGCAGCCATTTCCATAAATCCAGGAAAATTATATAATAACATCTGTAAGGAGAGGGGTGACCCACTACTTAGCTCCTCCAGGTTTCTGGGGGAGAGGTTCAGTGCTGTGTTGTGCACACATCTCTGTAGGTTTGTTTCTTCAGAGACACTCCAAAAACAGATACAATGGGCGATGCATAAAAGCACAAGTAAAAAGCACTGATCTAACAGCAGAATCCTGCAGCAATAAAAACACAGGTACATGGGCTTATTAAGGTACATAAAAATGCATCCAGGGATGCTGAGAATGCCTTTACAGCCTGCGGTAAAGCCTGATGTTCCATGCCCTTACTGCTACAGCTACTGCAGCCAAGGCAATTAAGGAAGCACAGGCAACTTGTGATAAAGTCAAAAGATGACCGTTCCCTCCGCATCCATGGCCTCAGTTCATGCCTCCCAATGTAATGCCTGAAAGGTGGGAGCTCAGTCCTCTCTACTCAAAGCAGAAAGAACAATGATACATCCACAGAATCCCTGGGGAGTCTACTCCTCTTCAAAATCTGTAGGTGAAATTTGGCCAAGTATACTCCTCCTTAAATGCCTTGGCAGGTGAGGTGTTCAGTTATGGGTTGAATCCACCTCTTCCCTCCCCAGGAAGAGAGTTGTACTGTCATCCTCCAAATATTTCTGGAGAAGGAGGTCAAGCAAGACTTATGAGAAGTTTGGGTATAAATCATAGAATCATAGAAAGGGACCTTCACAATAATTTTGTTCCACCCTCTGCCATGGGCAGGGACACCTGCCACCAGACTAGGTCGCTCCAAGCACCATCCAATCTGGCCTTGGACATTTCCAGGGATGGGGCAGCCACAGCTTCTCTGGGCAACTTGTTCCAAATAAAGACCAGATTATTTCCAGTCAATAACCAGAAAGGTTTTAAGAGTCTAACAAAATACAGTTGCCAAAATAAGCCTCCTTTACACCCTCCTAAAGAAGCTGAAGGCAAACCCAACACATCATCATTGTTAAATTATTCATGCTGGTAAAAGATGACTACATTTTTTTAGCATAAGGTAGTACATATAGTAGTACTAGCATCATGATAAATCTGTGGCCAACTCTTCCACATCCATAAGGCTTTAGAGCATCCCTGACACCATCTCAGTTCTGCCTGATTCAGAAAAAGCTTCCTGCAAATACACACAAACATACAAAATCCCAAATGCTTCACAGTCAACCTCTCAATCAGTTGATTTTGGAAAGAAGCTGCTGAAGTTCACTTTAATCACAGATTTTGGGAGTTCAGCTGGGGAGGTGATGACACACATCAGCTGCAGCCCTTCACACCTGGCCATGTTCCTCGCTCTGGGGTACACAGGTTTCCTTGGAACATGAATTAAAGCAGACTGAGTACAACAAACTGGTATTTCAGTACTGGGGTTATTCAAAGGTCAGGCCAGAGATTTTGTATGTCCAGTTTTCTGCAGTATATGGCAAGCTGGTCAATATTTCAATTCCTGAGCAGGTATCTTCACAGCAACCGTTCCACGTGGATTTGCATAAAGAGTACTAATAAACTAGTAGGGATCTAACCATGTTTTACAGCTATTTCCCAAATCTTTTCCCATGGCAGATGAAGAGTCTTTAAATCCACCTCTAAAAATTGTGCCATGAAGTGAAAATCTCTCCAGGTCCATTCATCTGGGTCTATCAGTCAATACTGGCTGATGAAACCCTCAGCGAAGCCAACAGGTTCAGCACCTGAGTGATTTTCCAAATTGCTTAACTGAATCATCAGGCATCCAAACACCTTTTAAACTCCAGTCTGGGGTGTCTTTAATGCTAAAAACACCATACTGAGACACAGAAGTGCTTGTATTTCTGCTTTACAGAAGAACCTTAGCTCAGAGAAAGCTGTAGTTTGAGGGATTCAAACAGAGATATCCCATGTTCCAGGGACATTTTCTAACCACTGGCCTCCCCATGCAGCTGGTCCAGAGCCTTTTTTAAGGACTGTGTTTAAAATATCAGCCCTGCAGCCCTTGGTGGGAATGTCAGTTTTAAGAGAAATACTGAGCTCAGAGTTTGAACCCATGACTCCCATATGCCAGTGAATCCCACAGCCACTACACCACAAAGCTGACCCTATTTCATTTGATCTTAAGATGTTTCTAAATCTTGCCTTTTTTATGGTCAAGGGATAGAATTTAGTTTCTAGTAAGCTATTCTGATTTCATACTTTAGGACATCAAAGTATGAATGATGTTTTTCAATTTTCTCCACTTAAGCTTATTATAAGAAATATTTTAAGGAGCATTATTCCCTAAGATATTGGCCACAAAAATCTGCAAAAACCTTCCTCTCTATTGACTTTGGGTCAATGCTGAACACAGACACGATGTGTTTCTTTAAGGACATGTCACAGAATTATACATCTATCACTTCTTAAACAGAATGGCTAAAATACTGCCTGAGACAAAGGGAACCTCACAGCCCATTTGGTTAAGGGATGCTTTAGGGAAAATGCATCCTAATGAAGATGGATTTATAATCCACTGAATTATTTTCTGTCTTTTCACAAGCTATTCTTTCCCACACTGCACATAACTGTAAACTGCAAAAGTATGATGATACCCTCCCTCTACAACCAGTTTTAGGTTAATTTCACTGACAGCCCTGCCCCAGTGCCCCGATCTGTCCGACTGCTCCTGTTGAAGGACCCTCCTTAAGTCGCCAGGTCAGCACCACCCCTGTGATGCCGAGAGTATATTTTCCAATTCCACAACACTGATATTTGCTCCTAAAGGCAGCTGGAAACAAGCTGTATCATTCCCATTAGACTAAAAAGCACCAATATCTTGTGAAGCTGCGGCAATATTGTTGGTGGATTTAAACAGCAACATAAAAGCTTGCAGCATGAGAGAGCTGACACGGTGCTGTGTGTCACTCTTCATTATGCTGCTGATAGTCATTTATATCTGGATGTGGAGCACAAACCTCACAGACTCACAGGCAGTAACACAATGTAGAAAGCACAAGAGTGTGTATTTTAGACAGAACACAGGCATGAAGTCTGTTTTTGTTTGGTCCAGGGTCATTGGGACAGGACAGAAAAGACCAGGATCTAACTGCTGTCAGGGCACCTGAACTTGTATAAGATCATTCTTTTCTCTCCTCTTTTTCTTTCTCATCTCATTTTTGTCTGTTTTTGGACAACAAGCTCAATGTGAGTGACCAGGGTGCTGCTGCAGCCAAAAGAGCCAACAGGATGGCAGCAGCAACAAGGGCATCACCAGCAGAGATAACAAAGTCATTATCCCACTGTATGTGGCACTTACCAGGCCACACCTGGAATGCTGCGCTCAGTTTTGGTCACTGCAATGTAAAAAAATGTGGGCAGGCTGGAGAGGGTCCAGAGAGGGGCTACAAAGATGATCCAAGGCCTGGGAAGCTGTCATATGAGGAAAGGCTCGGTGACCTGGGTTTGTTCAGCCATGAGAAAAGAAGGCTGAGGAGAGACCCTTATGACCAAGTTCCAGTATTTAAAGGATGGCTACAAAGAAGAGGGAGGGGAGAGTCCCTTTTTACAAGTGTCCCCAAAATTGGACACTTCAAGATTCAGCTGGACAGAGTCTGGGCCACCTTGTCTAGGCAGTGCTTTTGCCAAGAAGAGTTGGACCAGATGACCTTTGAGGTCCCTTCCAACCTCATATTCTGTGACTCTGATACTTTTGCTCCTGGAAGACGTGGACTGGCCATGCAGTACACAATAGCAATACATGGAAAGAAATCGCACCAGTCCATGTTTCAAAAGGCATCTCAGAAGTTTAGGCTCATCCAGAAGTGCCTCTGGATGGTACCTTCACCCTGCTGCTCTCAGGATCATACTCCATCACATCCTAATGAATCCTGATTGAACAGGTCAGAGACTATTTCTTATTGAAAAAGCAAGTCCTCTTCCCAAATCCCTCACAAAAACCACGCACAAACTCCCTCTTCAGAGTTTCCTTTTTCTCCCACATCCCACAGCCCAGATGAGAGGCTGCACACCTGAAGCTGGTGGCTGAAAAAACATCCTGGATGAGTTCAGGAGGCAGCCAAGGTTTTGAATTGGAATTCTGCATTCCAATTTGAATGGATTTCTACAGTCCCGCTGCAGCATTTATCCAAGGTAGCATTTGCAAGGCTGAGGTTATCCACACTGCTGAGCAAACAGCACACAGCTCATTTATCTGGAGGGGCTTTGTTCAGCCCGGTTTCACGCTCCCAGCTCGGACACGATGTTTAGCTCCTGGAAGATACACTACTGTATATTTAGATAGCAATCACACAAGCCATCATTTTAGATGCCAAAGAAAGTAAAATTAAATACCACGGGGATTATATCAGAAACCAGGTTTAGCTAGTATTTCAGCTCTGGGTCATTATTTCGCATGTATATATCAAAGGAATGTGAATATGGAATAGGCTGAGAAGCAGAATGCAGATGCAAATGCCAAAATACTAGAAGACTAATAGATTATTTTTAAGGGGAGGGAATAGACTGAAAATATAGGAGAAAGTTGCTGAAATAAATCAAAGGTGAGCAGATGCACTTGGCCAAATGGCTTTTTCCTTCGTAGTACAGCGATTTGTTTTATCCTTATGCTTCCCGAATCCAGTCAATAAGACTGCATTAAAAATGCATGGGCCAATTTGATGGCTACAACATGGGGGTTTTCAGAAAAGCTGGGGCATTTGGAAGGGCACAAGGACTGTATTTATGTACAGAAAAGGAAAACAGAGGTTGGGAGAGGGAAATACTTGTCAGATGTCAGGTTCCCAATCTAGCAAAAATAATAAATTCCTCTTCTTTCGGGAGAAACAGCCTTCTTTATCAAGAGAAGCTGCCACACTCACACCAGGCACTCACAGGGGGGAGGGAGAGTAATAGCACCTACAAGAAGAGCAGCCTAATTTTTACCACTTCCCTTTGCCACTTGCTGTATTTTAGGACTCCTGTGGATGCAGGCTGGGGATAGGCACTACCAAAGGCTTTCAGGGAAGCTGGCAGACAATGAATTTTCATCAGAAAACAAAGCTGACATTTTCCAATTTTCTGTCTGGACAAAGAGCAGAAAACTCTTCATTTGGAGGGAGCACCCGCCGAGCTGGGAGATCTCATCCCTCGGTCTCAGCTGACATGGGTC